>NW_022994271.1:0-74053 GCF_012275295.1 Melopsittacus undulatus | reverse complement strand
AAAAATGGGTATAAGGGGAGTAAAAACTGGCAAAAAGTGTGTTGGAAATGTCCAAGAATGGTGAGAATTGGCTAAGAATGGATAGAGGCGTAAGAGATGAGCCAAAATGCCTTTGAAATGGCCAAAAATTGCTAAAAAAAGGTAAGAAATGGGCCAAATATGGGTAGAAATGGTAAAAAAACGGCTAGAGAGGGCCAAGTGATGAGAAAAAAATGGCTTAGAAACGGCCAGAAATTGGCCTAAAAATAGTTAGGGATGTGCAAAAATGGGTTAGAAATGGCCAAAAATGGCATTAAAAGTGTTAGGGATTTGCAAAAACTGGCTTAGAAACGGCCAGAATTGGCCCAAAAATAGTTAGGGATATGCAAAAAAATGGGTTAGAAAGGGCAGAAAATGGGTATAAGGGAGTAAAAAACTGGCAAAAGTTTGTTGGAAATGGCCAAAAATGGCCTAAAAAATGTTAGAGATTTTGCAAAAATTGGTCAGAAAGGGTGAAAAATGGGTATAAGGGGAGTAAAAACTGGCAAAAGTGTGTTGGAAATGTCCAAGAATGGCTGAAAAATGGCTAAGAACGGATGAGAGGCGTAAAGAGATGAGCCAAAATGGCTTTGAAATGGCCAAAAATTGCTAAAAAAACGTTAGAAATGGCCAAATATGGGTCAGAAATGAAAAAAACGGCTAGAGAGGCCCAAGTGATGAGAAAAAATGGCTTAGAAACGGCCAGAATTGGCCTAAAAAAAAGTTAGGGATGTGCAAAAATGGGTTAGAAATGGCCAAAAATGGCATTAAAAGTGTTAGGGATTTGCAAAACTGGCTTAGAAACGGCCAGAATTGGCCCAAAAATAGTTAGGGATATGCAAAAATGGGTTAGAAAGGGCAGAGAAAATGGGTATAAGGGGAGCAAAAACTGGCAAAAGTGTGTTGGAAATGGCCAAAAATGGCTTAAAAAACGTTAGAAATGGCCAAAAATGGGTCACAAAGGGCTAAAACGGCTTGAGAGGCGCAAGAGATCAGCAAAACTGGCTTAGAAATGGCCAAAAATGCATTTAAAGTGTTAGGGATTTGCAAAACTGGCTTAGAAACGGCCAGAATGGGCCAAAAATAGTTAGGGATATGCAAAAATGGGTTAGAAAGGCAGAAAAGGGTTTAAGGGGCTTAAAAATTGGCAAAAGTGTGTTGGAAACGGCCAAAAATGGCCTAAAAAATGTTAGAGATTTGCAAAACATGGGTTAGAAAGAGCAGAAAATGGGTATAAGGGGAGTAAAAACTGGCAAAAGTGTGTGGGAAATGTCCAAGAATGGCTGAGAATGGCTAAGAATGGATAGAGGCGTAAGAGATGAGCCAAAATGCCTTTGAAATGGCCAAAAATTGCTAAAAAAGGTTAGAAATGGCCAAATAGGGTCAGAAATGGTAAAAACGGCTAGAGAGGCCCAATGGATGAGAAAAATGGCTTAGAAACGGCCAGAATTGGCCTAAAAAATAGTTAGGGATGTGCAAAAATGGGTTAGAAATGGCCAAAAATGGCATAAAGTGTTAGGGATTTTGCAAAACTGGCTTAGAAACGGCCAGAATTGGCCCAAAAATAGTTAGGGATATGCAAAAATGGTTAGAAAGGGCAGAAAATGGGTATAAGGGGAGAAAAAACTGGCAAAAGTTTGTGGGAAATGGCCAAAAAATGGCCTAAAAAAATGTTTAGAGATTTGCAAAAATTGGTCAGAAAGGGTGTAAAAAAATGGGTATAAGGGGAGTAAAAAACTGGCAAAAGTGTGTTGGAAATGTCCAAGAATGGCTGAAAAATGGCTAAGAACGGACTGAGATGCGTAAGAGATGAAAGCCAAAATGGCTTTGAAATGGCCAAAAATTGCAATTAAAAAAAAGGTTAGAAATGGCCAAATATGGGTCAGAAATGGTAAAAACGGCTAGAGAGGCCCAAGTGATGAGAAAAAATGGCTTAGAAACGGCCAGAATTGGCCTAAAAATAGTTAGGGATGTGCAAAAATGGGTTAGAAATGGCCAAAAATGGCATTAAAAGTGTTAGGGATTTGCAAAAACTGGCTTAGAAACGGCCAGAATTGGCCAAAAATAGTTAGGGATATGCAAAAATGGGTTAGAAAGGGCAGAAAATGGGTTTAAGGGGAGCAAAAACTGGCAAAAGTGTTGGTTGGAAATGGCCAAAAAATGGCCTAAAAAATGTTAGAGATTGCAAAAATGGTCAGAAAGGGTGAAAAATGGGTATAAGGGGAGTAAAAACTGGCAAAAGTGTGTTGGAAATGTCCAAGAATGGCTGAAAAATGGCTAAGAACGGACTGAGATGCGTAAGAGATGAGCCAAAATGCTTTGAAATGGCCAAAAATTGCTAAAAAACGTTAGAAATGGCCAAATATGGGTCAGAAATGGGAAAAAACGGCTAGAGAGGCCCAAGTTGATGAGAGAAAAAATGGCTTAGAAACGGCCAGAATTGGCCTAAAAATAGTTAGGGATGTGCAAAAAATGGGTTAGAAATGGCCCAAAAATGGCATTAAAAGTGTTAGGGATTTGCAAAACTGGCTTAGAAACGGCCAGAATTGGCCCAAAAATAGTTAGGGATATGCAAAAAAATGGGTTAGAAAGGGCAGAAAATGGGTATAAGGGGAGCAAAAACTGGCAAAAGTGTGTTGGAAATGGCCAAAAATGGCTTAAAAAACGTTAGAAATGGCCAAAAATGGGTCACAAAAGGGCTAAAAACGGCTTGAGAGGCGCAAGAGATCAGCAAAACTGGCTTAGAAATGGCCAAAAATGGCATTTAAAGTGTTAGGGATTGCAAAACTGGCTTAGAAACGGCCAGAATTGGGCCAAAAATAGTTAGGGATATGCAAAAAATGGGTTAGAAAGGGCAGAAAATGGGTTTAAGGGGCTTAAAAATTGGCAAAAGTGTGTTGGAAACGGCCAAAAATGGCCTAAAAAATGTTAGAGATTTGCAAACATGGGTTAGAAAGAGCAAGAAAATGGGTATAAGGGGAGTAAAAACTGGCAAAAGTGTGTTGGAAATGTCCAAGAATGGCTGAGAATGGCTAAGAATGGATAGAGGCGTAAGAGATGAGCCAAAATGCCTTTGAAATGGCCAAAAAATTGCTAAAAAAGGTTAGAAAAAGAAATGCCAAAATATGGGTCAGAAATGGTAAAAAACGGCTAGAGAGGCCCAAGTGATGAGAAAAAATGGCTTAGAAACGGCCAGAATTGGCCTAAAAATAGTTAGGGATGTGCAAAAATGGGTTAGAAATGGCCAAAAATGGCATTAAAAGTGTTAGGGATTTGCAAAACTGGCTTAGAAACGGCCAGAATTGGCCCAAAAATAGTTAGGGATATGCAAAAAATGGGTTAGAAAGGGCAGAAAATGGGTATAAGGGGGCAAAAAACTGGCAAAAGTTTGTTGGAAATGGCCAAAAATGGCCTAAAAAATGTTAGAGATTTGCAAAAAATTGGTCAGAAAGGGTGAAAAAAAAAATGGTATAAGGGGAGTAAAAACTGGCAAAAGGGTGTGGAAATGTCCAAGAATGGCTGATAAAAAAATGGCTAAGAAAGGACTGAGATGCGTAAGAGATGAGCCAAAAATGGCTTTGAAATGGCCAAAAATTGCTTAAAAAACGTTTAGGAAATGGCCAAATATGGGTCAGAAATGGTAAAAAACGGCTAGAGAGGCCCAAGTGATGAGAAAAAATGGCTTAGAAACGGCCAGAATTGGCCAAAAATAGTTAGGGATGTGCAAAAATGGGTTAGAAATGGCCAAAAATGGCATTAAAAGTGTTAGGGATTTGCAAAACTGGCTTAGAAACGGCCAGAATTGGCCCAAAAATAGTTAGGGATATGCAAAAATGGGTTAGAATAGAAAGGGAGAAAATGGGTATAAGGGGAGTAAAAACTGGCCAAAAGTTGGAAATGTCAAAAATGGTTAGAATGGCCAAGAATGGATGGCTGTTAGGGATGAGCCAAAATGGCTTAGAAATGGCCAAAAATGGCTAAAAAAGTAGGAAATGGCCAAAAATGGGTCACAAAGGGTAAAAAACGGCTTGAGAGGCGCAAAGTGATGAGCAAAAATGGCTTAGAAAAAACGGACAAATGGCTAAAAATAGTTAGGGATTGGCAAAATGGCTTAGAAATGGCCAAAAATGGCATTTAAAAGTGTTAGGGATTTGCAAAACTGGCTTAGAAACGGCCAGAATTGGCCCAAAAATAGTTAGGGATATGCAAAAATGGGTTAGAAAGGGCAGAAAATGGGTTTAAGGGGCTAAAAAATGGCAAAAGTGTGTTGGAAACGGCCAAAAATGGCCTAAAAAAATGTTAGAGATTTGCAAAAATGGGTTAGAAAGGAGCAAAAAATGGGTATAAGGGGAGTAAAAATGGCAAAAGTGTGTTGGAAATGTCCAAGAATGGCTGAAAATGGGCTAAGAATGGATAGAGGCGTAAGAGATGAGCCAAAATGGCTTTGAAATGGCCAAAAATTGCTAAAAAAAAAGTTAGAAATGGCCAAATATGGGTCAGAAATGGTAAAAAACGGCTAGAGAGGCCCAAGTGATGAGAAAAAATGGCTTAGAAACGGCCAGAATTGGCCTAAAAATAGTTAGGGATGTGCAAAAATGGGTTAGAAATGGCCAAAAATGCATTAAAAGTGTTAGGGATTTGCAAAACTGGCTTAGAAACGGCCAGAATTGGGCCAAAAATAGTTAGGGATATGCAAAAATGGGTTAGAAAGGGCAGAAAATGGGTATAAGGGGAGCAAAAACTGGCAAAAGTGTGTTGGAAATGGCCAAAAATGGCCTAAAAAATGTTAGAGATTTGCAAAAATGGTCAGAAAGGGTGAAAAAAATGGGTATAGGGGAGTAAAAACTGGCAAAAGTGTGTTGGAAATGTCCAAGAATGGCTGAAAAATGGCTAAGAATGGATAGATGCGTAAGAGATGAGCCAAAATGCTTTGAAATGGCCAAAAATTGCTAAAAACGTTAGAAATGGCCAAATATGGGTCAGAAATGGTAAAAAAAACGGCTAGAGAGGCCCAAGTGATGAGAAAAAATGGCTTAGAAACGGCCAGAATTGGCCTAAAAATAGTTAGGGATGTGCAAAAATGGGTTAGAAATGGCCAAAAATGGCATTAAAAGTGTTAGGGATTTGCAAAAACTGGCTTAGAAACGGCCAGAATTGGCCCAAAAATAGTTAGGGATATGCAAAAATGGGTTAGAAAGGGCAGAAAATGGGTATAAGGGGAGCAAAAACTGGCAAAAGTGTGTTGGAAATGGCCAAAAAATGGCTTAAAAAACGTTAGAAATGGCCCAAAAATGGGTCACAAAGGGCTAAAAACGGCTTGAGAGGCGCAAGAGATCAGCAAAACTGGCTTAGAAATGGCCAAAAATGGCATTTAAAGTGTTAGGGATTTGCAAAACTGGCTTAGAAACGGCCAGAATTGGGCCAAAAATAGTTAGGGATATGCAAAAATGGGTTAGAAAGGGCAGAAAATGGGTTTAAGGGGCTTAAAAATTGGCAAAAGTGTGTTGGAAACGGCCAAAAATGGCCTAAAAAATGTTAGAGATTTGCAAACATGGGTTAGAAAGAGCAGAAAATGGGGTATAAGGGGAGTAAAAACTGGCAAAAGTGTGTTGGAAATGTCCAAGAATGGCTGAGAATTGGCTAAGAATGGATAGAGGCGTAAGAGATGAGCCAAAATGCCTTTGAAATGGCCAAAAATTGCTAAAAAAGGTTAGAAATGGCCAAATATGGGTCAGAAATGGTAATAAAAACGGCTAGAGAGGCCCAAGTGATGAGAAAAAATGGCTTAGAAACGGCCAGAATTGGCCTAAAAATAGTTAGGGATGTGCAAAAATGGGTTAGAAATGGCCAAAAATGGCATTAAAAGTGTTAGGGATGCAAAACTGGCTTAGAAACGGCCAGAATTGGCCAAAAAAAGTTAGTGAATATGCAAAAAATGGGTTAGAAAGGGCAGAAAATGGGTATCAAGGGGAGCAAAAACTGGCAAAAGTTGTTGGAAATGGCCAAAAATGGCCTAAAAAATGTTAGAGATTTGCAAAAATGGTCAGAAAGGGTGAAAAATGGGTATAAGGGGAGTAAAAAACTGGCAAAAGTGTGTTGGAAATGTCCAAGAATGGCTGAAAAATGGCTAAGAACGGACTGAGATGCGTAAGAGATGAGCCAAAATGCCTTTGAAATGGCCAAAAATTGCTAAAAAAACGTTAGAAATGGCCAAATATGGGTCAGAAATGGTAAAAACGGCTAGAGAGGCCCAAGTGATGAGAAAAAATGGCTTAGAAACGGCCAGAATTGGCCTAAAAATAGTTAGGGATGTGCAAAAATGGGTCAGAAATGGTAAAAATGGCATTAAAAGTGTTAGGGATTTGCAAAACTGGCTTAGAAACGGCCAGAATTGGCCAAAAAATAGTTAGGGATATGCAAAAATGGGTTAGAAAGGGCAGAAAATGGGTATAAGGGGAGCAAAAACTGGCAAAAGTGTGTTGGAAATGGCCAAAAATGGCTTAAAAAACGTTAGAAATGGCCAAAAATGGGTCACAAAGGGCTAAAAACGGCTTGAGAGGCGCAAGAGATCAGCAAAAAGGCTTAGAAATGGCCAAAAATGGCATTTAAAGTGTTAGGGATTTGCAAAACTGGCTTAGAAACGGCCAGAATTGGGCCAAAAATAGTTAGGGATATGCAAAAAAATGGGTTAGAAAGGGCAGAAAATGGGTTTAAGGGGCTTAAAAATTGGCAAAAGTGTGTTGGAAACGGCCAAAAATGGCCTAAAAAATGTTAGAGATTTGCAAACATGGGTTAGAAAGAGCAGAAAATGGGTATAAGGGGAGTAAAAAATGGCAAAAGTGTGTTGGAAATGTCCAAGAATGGCTGAGAATTGGCTAAGAATGGATAGAGGCGTAAGAGATGAGCCAAAATGCCTTTGAAATGGCCAAAAAATTGCTAAAAAAGGTAAGAAATGGCCAAATATGGGTCAGAAATGGTAAAAAACGGCTAGAGAGGCCCAAGTGATGAGAAAAAATGGCTTAGAAACGGCCAGAATTGGCCTAAAAATAGTTAGGGATGTGCAAAAATGGGTTAGAAATGGCCAAAAATGGCATTAAAAGTGTTAGGGATTTGCAAAACTGGCTTAGAAACGGCCAGAATTGGCCCAAAAATAGTTAGGGATATGCAAAAATGGGTTAGAAAGGGCAGAAAATGGGTATAAGGGGAGCAAAAACTGGCAAAAGTGTGTTGGAAATGGCCAAAATGGCCTAAAAAAATGTTAGAGATTTGCAAAAATTGGTCAGAAAGGGAGAAAGGGTGAAAAAATGGGTATAAGGGGAGTAAAAAACTGGCAAAAGTGTGTTGGAAATGTCCAAGAATGGCTGAAAAAATGGCTAAGAACGGATGAGATGCGTAAGAGATGAGCCAAAATGGCTTTGAAATGGCCAACAAAAAATGCTTAAAAAACGTTAGAAATGGCCAAATATGGGTCAGAAATGGTAAAAAAACGCTAGAGAGGCCCAAGTGATGAGAAAAAATGGCTTAGAAACGGCCAGAATTGGCTAAAAATAGTTAGGGATGTGCAAAAATGGGTTAGAAAATGGCCAAAAATGGCATTAAAAGTGTTAGGGATTTGCAAAACTGGCTTAGAAACGGCCAGAATTGGCCCAAAAATAGTTAGGGATATGCAAAAAATGGGTTAGAGAAAGGGCAGAAAATGGGTATAAGGGAGCAAAAAAACTGGCAAAAGTGTGTTGGAAATGGCAAAAAATGGCCTAAAAAATGTTAGAGATTTGCAAAAAATGGGTCAGAAAGAGCAGAAAAATGGGTATAAGGGGAGTAAAAAAACTGGCAAAAGTGTGTTGGAAATGTCCAAGAATGGCTGAGAAATGGCTAAGAATGGATAGAGGCGTAAGAGATCAGCAAAACTGGCTTAGAAATGGCCAAAAAATTGCTAAAAAAAGTTAGAAATGGCCAAATATGGGTCAGAAGAAATGGTAAAAAACGGCTAGAGAGGCCCAAAGTGATGAGAAAAAATGGCTTAGAAACGGCCAGAATTGGCCTAAAAATAGTTAGGGATGTGCAAAAAATGGGTTAGAAATGGCCAAAAATGGCATTAAAAGTGTTAGGGATTTGCAAAAACTGGCTTAGAAACGGCCAGAATTGGCCCAAAAAAAGTTAGGGATATGCAAAAATGGGTTAGAAAGGGCAGAAAAATGGTATAAGGGGAGCAAAAAATGGCAAAAGTGTGTTGGAAATGGCCAAAAATGGCTTAAAAAACGTTAGAAATGGCCAAAAATGGGTCACAAAGGGCTAAAAACGGCTTGAGAGGCGCAAGAGATCAGCAAAAACTGGCTTAGAAATGGCCAAAAATGGCCTAAAAAGTGTTAGGGATTTGCAAAACTGGCTTAGAAACGGCCAGAATTGGGCCAAAAATAGTTAGGGATATGCAAAAATGGGTTAGAAAGGGCAGAAAATGGGTTTAAGGGGCTTAAAAATGGCAAAAGTGTGTTGGAAACGGCCAAAAATGGCCTAAAAAATGTTAGAGATTTGCAAACATGGGTTAGAAAGAGCAGGAAAATGGGTATAAGGGGAGTAAAAACTGGCAAAAGTGTGTTGGAAATGTCCAAGAATGGCTGAGAATTGGCTAAGAATGGATAGAGGCGTAAGAGATGAGCCAAAATGCCTTTGAAATGGCCAAAAATTGCTAAAAAAGGTTAGAAATGGCCAAATATGGGTCAGAAATGGTAAAAAAACGGCTAGAGAGGCCCAAGTGATGAGAAAAAATGGCTTAGAAACGGCCAGAATTGGCCTAAAAATAGTTAGGGATGTGCAAAAATGGGTTAGAAATGGCCAAAAATGGCATTAAAAGTGTTAGGGATTTGCAAAACTGGCTTAGAAACGGCCAGAATTGGCCCAAAATAGTTAGGGATATGCAAAAATGGGTTAGAAAGGGCAGGAAAATGGGTATAAGGGGAGCAAAAACTGGCAAAAGTGTGTTGGAAATGGCCAAAAAAAATAAAAAAAAAAAAAAAATGGCCTTAAAAAATGTTAGAGATTTGCAAAAAATTGGTTAGAAAGGGCAGAAAAATGGGGTATAAGGGGAGTAAAAACTGGCAAAAGTGGTTGGAAATGTCCAAGAGAATGGCTGAAAAATGGCTAAGGAATGGAATGGGTTTGAGATGCGTAAGAGATGAGCCAAAATGGCTTTGAAATGGCCAAAAATTGCTAAAAAAAGGTTAGAAATGGCCAAAATATGGGTCAGAAATGGTAAAAAACGGCTAGAGAGGCCAAGTGATGAGAAAAAAAAAGGCTGTTAGAAACGGCCAGAATTGGCCTAAAAATAGTTAGGGATGTGCAAAAATGGGTTAGAAATGGCCAAAAATGGCATTAAAGTGTTAGGGGATTTGCAAAACTGGCTTAGAAACGGCCAGAATTGGCCCAAAAATAGTTAGGGATATGCAAAAAATGGGTTAGAAAGGGCAGAAAATGGTATAAGGGAGCAAAAAATGCAAAAGTGTGTGGAAATGGCCAAAAATGGCCCAAAAAACGTTAGAAATGGCCAAAATGGTCAGAAAGGGCTAAAAAACGGGTGAAGGAGCAAGAGATCAGCAAAACTGGTTTAGAAATGGCCAAAAAATGGCTTAAAAGTGTTAGGGAATTGCAAAAATGGCTTAGAAACGGCCAAAATTGGCTAAAAAATAGTTAGGGATGTGCAAAAATGGGTTAGAAATGGCCAAAAAATGGCATTAAAGTGTTAGGGATTGCAAAACTGGCTTAGGAAACGGCCAGAATTGGCCAAAAATAGTTAGGGATATGCAAAAATGGGTTAGAAAGGGCAGAAAATGGTTTAAGGGGCTTAAAAATTGGCAAAAGTGTGTTGGAAACGGCCAAAAAATGGCCTAAAAAAATGTTAGAGATTTGCAAACATGGGTTAGAAAGAGCAGAAAATGGGTATAAGGGGAGTAAAAAAAAACAAAATGGCAAAAGTGTGTTGAAATGTCCAAGAATGGCTGAGAATGGCTAAGAATGGATAGAGGCGTAAGAGATGAGCCAAAATGCCTTTGAAATGGCCAAAAATTGCTAAAAAAAAGGTTAGAAATGGCCAAATATGGGTCAGAAATGGTAAAAACGGCTAGAGAGGCCCAAGTGATGAGAAAAAATGGCTTAGAAACGGCCAGAATTGGCCTAAAAATAGTTAGGGATGTGCAAAAATGGGTTAGAAATGGCCAAAAATGGCATTAAAAGTGTTAGGGATTTGCAAAACTGGCTTAGAAACGGCCAGAATTGGCCCAAAAATAGTTAGGGATATGCAAAAAATGGGTTAGAAAGGGCAGAAAATGGGTATAAGGGGAGCAAAAAACTGGCAAAAGTGTGTTGGAAATGGCCAAAAATGGCTTTAAAAAACGTTAGAAATGGCCAAAAATGGGTCACAAAGGGCTAAAAACGGCTTGAGAGGCGCAAGAGATCAGCAAAACTGGCTTAGAAATGGCGAAAAATGGCATTAAAAGTGTTAGGGATTTGCAAAACTGGCTTAGAAACGGCCAGAATTGGCCCAAAAATAGTTAGGGATATGCAAAAATGGGTTAGAAAGGCCAAAAATGGGTTTAAAGGGCTTAAAAATTGGCAAAAAGTGTTGGAAACGGCCAAAAATGGCCTAAAAAAGTTAGAGATTTGCAAAAATGGGTTAGAAAGAGCAGAGAAAATGGGTATAAGGGGAGTAAAAACTGGCAAAAGTGTGTTGGAAATGGCCAAGAATGGCCTAAGAAAAATGTTAGAGATTGCAAAATGGGTTAGAAAGGCAGAAAAGGGTATAAGAGGGGAGTAAAAATGGCAAAAGTGTGTTGGAAATGGCAAAAAAAATGGCTTAAAAAACGTTAGAAATGGCCAAAAATGGGCAGAAAGGGCCTAAAAAACGGCTTGAGAGGCGCAAGAGATCAGCAAAACTGGCTTAGAAATGGCCAAAAATGGCATTAAAAGTGTTAGGGATTGCAAAAACTGGCTTAGAAACGGCCAGAATTGGGCCAAAAAATAGTTAGGGATGTGCAAAAATGGGTTAGAAATGGCCAAAAATGGCATTAAAGTGTAGGGATTTGCAAAACTGGCTTAGAAACGGCCAAGAATTGGGCCAAAAAATAGTTAGGGATATGCAAAAAATGGGTTAGAAAGGGCAGAAAATGGGTTTAGGGGCTAAAAATGGCAAAAGTGTGTTGGAAACGGCCAAAAATGGCCTAAAAAAATGTTAGAGATTTGCAAACATGGGTTAGAAAGAAAGGCAGAAAATGGGTATAAGGGAGTAAAAACTGGCAAAAGTGTGTTGGAAATGTCCAAGAATGGCTGAGAATGGCTAAGAATGGATAGAGGCGTAAGAGATGAGCCAAAATGCCTTGAAATGGCCAAAAAATTGCTAAAAAAAGGTAGAAATGGCCAAATATGGGTCAGAAATGGTAAAAACGGCTAGAGAGCCCAAGTGATGAGAAAAAATGGCTTAGAAACGGCCAGAATTGGCCTAAAAATAGTTAGGGATGTGCAAAAAATGGTTAGAAATGGCCAAAAATGGCATTAAAAGTGTTAGGGATTTGCAAAAACTGGCTTAGAAACGGCCAGAATTGGCCAAAAAATAGTTAGGGATATGCAAAAAATGGGTTAGAAAGGGCAGAAAATGGGTATAAGGGGAGCAAAACTGGCAAAAGTGTGTGGAAATGGCAAAAAATGGCTTAAAAAACGTTAGAAATGGCCAAAAATGGGTCACAAAGGGCTAAAAAACGGCTTGAGAGGGCAAGAGATCAGCAAAAACTGGCTTAGAAATGGCCAAAAAATGGCATTTAAAGTGTTAGGGATTTGCAAAAACTGGCTTAGAAACGGCCAGAATTGGCCAAAAATAGTTAGGGATGTGCAAAAATGGGTTAGAAATGGCCAAAAATGGCATTAAAAGTGTTAGGGATTTGCAAAAACTGGCTTAGAAACGGCCAGAAATGGGCCAAAAATAGTTAGGGATATGCAAAAATGGGTTAGAAAGGGCAGAAAATGGGTTTACAGGGGCTTAAAAAATTGGCAAAAGTGTGTTGGAAACGGCCAAAAACGGCCTAAAAAATGTTAGAGATTTGCAAACATGGGTTAGAAAGAGCAGAAAATGGGTTATAAGGGGAGTAAAAACTGGCAAAAAGTGTGTTGGAAATGTCCAAGAATGGCTGAGAATTGGCCCTAAGAATGGATAGAGGCGTAAGAGATTGAGCCAAACTGCCTTTGAAATGGCCAAAAATTGCTTAAAAAAGGTAAAGGAAATGGCCAAATATGGGTCAGAAATGGTAAAAAAGTCGGCTAGAGAGGCCCAAGTGATGAGAAAAAATGGCTTAGAAACGGCCAGAATTGCCTAAAAAATAGTTAGGATGTGCAAAAAATGGGTTAGAAATGGCCAAAAATGGCATTAAAAGTGTTAGGGATTTGCAAAAATGGCTTAGAAACGGCCAGAATTGGCCCAAAAATAGTTTAGGGATATGCAAAAAATGGCTTAGAAAGGGCAGAAAATGGGTATAAGGGGAGCAAAAAACTGGCAAAGTTTGTTGGAAATGGCCAAAATGGCTTAAAAAACGTTAGAAATGGCCAAAAATGGGTACAAAGGGCTAAAAACGGCTTGAGAGGCGCAAGAGATCAGCAAAACTGGCTTAGAATGCCCAAAAATGGCATTAAAAGTGTTAGGGATTTGCCAAAAACTGGCTTAGAAACGGCCAGAATTCGGCCAAAAATAGTTAGGGATATGCAAAAATGGTTAGAAAGGCAGAAAATGGGTTTAAGGGGCTTAAAAATTGGCAAAAGTGTGTTGGAAACGGCCAAAAATGGCCTAAAAATGTTAGAGATTTTGCAAACATGGTTAGAAAGAGCAGAAAATGGGTATAAGGGAGTAAAAACTGGCAAAAGTGTGTTGGAAATGTCCCACGAATGGCTGAGAATTGGCTTAAGAATGGATAGAGGCGTAAGAGATGAGCCAAAATGCCTTTGAAATGGCCAAAAATTGCTAAAAAAGGTAAGAATGGCCAAATATGGGTCAGAAATGGTAAAAACGGCTAGAGAGGCCCAAGTGATGAGAAAAAATGGCTTAGAAACGGCCAGAATTGGCCTAAAAAATAGTTAGGGATGTGCAAAATGGGTTAGAAATGGCCAAAAATTGGCATTAAAAGTGTTAGGGATTTGCAAAAACTGGCTTAGAAACGGCCAGAATTGGCCAAAAATAGTTTAGGGATATGCCAAAATGGGTTAGAAAGGGCAGAAAACTGGGTATAAGGGGAGCAAAAACTGGCAACAGTTGTTGGAAATGGCCAAAAATGCTTAAAAAACGTTAGACAATGGCCAAAAAATTGGGCACAAAGGGCTAAAAACGGCTTGAGGAGGCGCAAGAGATCAGCAAAACTGGCTTTAGAAATGGCCAAAAAATGGCATTAAAGTGTTAGGGATTTGCAAAACTGGCTTAGAAAACGCCAGAATTGGCCAAAACATAGTTAGGGATATGCAAAAAATGGGTTAGAAAGTAGAAAGGCAGAAAATGGTTAAGGGGGGCTTAAAAATTGGCAAAAAGTGTGTCGGAAACGGCCAAAAATGGCACTAAAAAATGTTAGAGATTTGCAAACATGGGTTAGAAAGAGCAGAAATGGGTATAAGGGGAGTAAAAAACTGCAAAAGTGTGTTGGAAATGTCCAAGAATGGCTGAGAATTGGCTAAGAATGGATAGAGGCGTAAGAGATGAGCCAAAATGCCTTTGAAATGGCCAAAAAAATTGCTAAAAAAGGTAAGAAATGGCCAAATATGGGTCAGAAATGGTAAAAACGGCTAGAGAGGCCCCAAGTGATGAGAAAAAATTGGCTTAGAAACGGCCAGAATTGGCCTAAAAATAGTTAGGGATGTGCAAAAATGGGTTAGAAATGGCCAAAAATGGCATTAAAAGTGTTAGGGATTTGCAAAACTGGCTTAGAAACGGCCAGAATGGATGGCCCAAAAATAGTTAGGGATATGCAAAAATGGGTTAGAAAGGGCAGAAAATGGTATAAGGGGAGCAAAAACTGGCAAAAGTGTGTTGGAAATGGCCAAAAATGGCTTAAAAAACGTTAGAAATGGCCAAAAATGGGTCACAAAGGGCTAAAAACGGCTTGAGAGGCGCAAGAGATCAGCAAAACTGGCTTAGAAATGCCCAAAAATGGCATTAAAAGTGTTAGGGATTTGCAAAACTGGCTTAGAAACGGCCAGAATTGGGCCAAAAATAGTTAGGGATATGCAAAAATGGGTTAGAAAGGGCAGAAAATGGGTTTAAGGGGCTTAAAAATTGGCAAAAGTGTGTTGGAAACGGCCAAAAATGGCCTAAAAAATGTTAGAGATTTGCAAACATGGGTTAGAAAGAGCAGAAAATGGGTATAAGGGGAGTAAAAACTGGCAAAAGTGTGTTGGAAATGTCCAAGAATGGCTGAGAATTGGCTAAGAATGGATAGAGGCGTAAGAGATGAGCCAAAATGCCTTTGAAATGGCCAAAAATTGCTAAAAAAGGTAAGAAATGGCCAAATATGGGTCAGAAATGGTAAAAACGGCTAGAGAGGCCCAAGTGATGAGAAAAAATGGCTTAGAAACGGCCAGAATTGGCCTAAAAATAGTTAGGGATGTGCAAAAATGGGTTAGAAATGGCCAAAAATGGCATTAAAAGTGTTAGGGATTTGCAAAACTGGCTTAGAAACGGCCAGAATTGGCCCAAAAATAGTTAGGGATATGCAAAAATGGGTTAGAAAGGGCAGAAAATGGGTATAAGGGGAGCAAAAACTGGCAAAAGTGTGTTGGAAATGGCCAAAAATGGCTTAAAAAACGTTAGAAATGGCCAAAAATGGGTCACAAAGGGCTAAAAACGGCTTGAGAGGCGCAAGAGATCAGCAAAACTGGCTTAGAAATGGCCAAAAATGGCATTTAAAGTGTTAGGGATTTGCAAAAACTGGCTTAGAAACGGCCAGAATTGGGCCAAAAATAGTTAGGGATATGCAAAAAATGGGTTAGAAAGGGCAGAAAATGGGTTTAAGGGGCTTAAAAATTGGCAAAAGTGTGTTGGAAACGGCCAAAAATGGCCTAAAAAATGTTAGAGATTTGCAAACATGGGTTAGAAAGAGCAGAAAATGGGTATAAGGGGAGTAAAAACTGGCAAAAGTGTGTTGGAAATGTCCAAGAATGGCTGAGAATTGGCTAAGAATGGATAGAGGCGTAAGAGATGAGCCAAAATGCCTTTGAAATGGCCAAAAATTGCTAAAAAAGGTTAGAAATGGCCAAATATGGGTCAGAAATGGTAAAAACGGCTAGAGAGGCCCAAGTGATGAGAAAAAATGGCTTAGAAACGGCCAGAATTGGCCTAAAAATAGTTAGGGATGTGCAAAAATGGGTTAGAAATGGCCAAAAATGGCATTAAAAGTGTTAGGGATTTGCAAAACTGGCTTAGAAACGGCCAGAATTGGCCCAAAAATAGTTAGGGATATGCAAAAATGGGTTAGAAAGGGCAGAAAATGGGTATAAGGGGAGCAAAAACTGGCAAAAGTGTGTTGGAAATGGCCAAAAATGGCTTAAAAAACGTTAGAAATGGCCAAAAATGGGTCACAAAGGGCTAAAAACGGCTTGAGAGGCGCAAGAGATCAGCAAAACTGGCTTAGAAATGGCCAAAAATGGCATTTAAAGTGTTAGGGATTTGCAAAACTGGCTTAGAAACGGCCAGAATTGGCCAAAAATAGTTAGGGATATGCAAAAATGGGTTAGAAAGGGCAGAAAATGGGTTTAAGGGCTTAAAAATTGGCAAAAGTGTGTTGGAAACGGCCAAAAATGGCCTAAAAAATGTTAGAGATTTGCAAACATGGGTTAGAAAGAGCAGAAAATGGGTATAAGGGGAGTAAAAACTGGCAAAAGTGTGTTGGAAATGTCCAAGAATGGCTGAGAATTGGCTAAGAATGGATAGAGGCGTAAGAGATGAGCCAAAATGCTTTGAAATGGCCAAAAATTGCTAAAAAAGGTTAGAAATGGCCAAATATGGGTCAGAAATGGTAAAAAACGGCTAGAGAGGCCCAAGTGATGAGAAAAAATGGCTTAGAAACGGCCAGAATTGGCCTAAAAATAGTTAGGGATGTGCAAAAATGGGTTAGAAATGGCCAAAAATGGCATTAAAAGTGTTAGGGATTTGCAAAACTGGCTTAGAAACGGCCAGAATTGGCCCAAAAATAGTTAGGGATATGCAAAAATGGGTTAGAAAGGGCAGAAAATGGGTATAAGGGGAGCAAAAACTGGCAAAAGTGTGTTGGAAATGGCCAAAAATGGCTTAAAAAAACGTTAGAAATGGCCAAAAATGGGTCACAAAGGGCTAAAAACGGCTTGAGAGGCGCAAGAGATCAGCAAAACTGGCTTAGAAATGGCCAAAAATGGCATTTAAAGTGTTAGGGATTTGCAAAACTGGCTTAGAAACGGCCAGAATTGGGCCAAAAATAGTTAGGGATATGCAAAAATGGGTTAGAAAGGGCAGAAAATGGGTTTAAGGGGCTTAAAAATTGGCAAAAGTGTGTTGGAAACGGCCAAAAATGGCCTAAAAAATGTTAGAGATTTGCAAACATGGGTTAGAAAGAGCAGAAAATGGGTATAAGGGGAGTAAAAACTGGCAAAAGTGTGTTGGAAATGTCCAAGAATGGCTGAGAATTGGCTAAGAATGGATAGAGGCGTAAGAGATGAGCCAAAATGCCTTTGAAATGGCCAAAAATTGCTAAAAAAGGTAAGAAATGGCCAAATATGGGTCAGAAATGGTAAAAACGGCTAGAGAGGCCCAAGTGATGAGAAAAAATGGCTTAGAAACGGCCAGAATTGGCCTAAAAATAGTTAGGGATGTGCAAAAATGGGTTAGAAATGGCCAAAAATGGCATTAAAAGTGTTAGGGATTTGCAAAACTGGCTTAGAAACGGCCAGAATTGGCCCAAAAATAGTTAGGGATATGCAAAAATGGGTTAGAAAGGGCAGAAAATGGGTATAAGGGGAGCAAAAAACTGGCAAAAGTGTGTTGGAAATGGCCAAAAATGGCTTAAAAAACGTTAGAAATGGCCAAAAATGGGTCACAAAGGGCTAAAAAACGGCTTGAGAGGCGCAAGAGATCAGCAAAACTGGCTTAGAAATGGCCAAAAATGGCATTTAAAGTGTTAGGGATTTGCAAAACTGGCTTAGAAACGGCCAGAATTGGCCTAAAAATAGTTAGGGATGTGCAAAAAATGGGTTAGAAATGGCCAAAAATGGCATTAAAAGTGTTAGGGATTTGCAAAACTGGCTTAGAAACGGCCAGAATTGGGCCAAAAAATAGTTAGGGATATGCAAAAATGGGTTAGAAAGGGCAGAAAATGGGTTTAAGGGGCTTAAAAATTGGCAAAAGTGTGTTGGAAACGGCCAAAAAATGGCCTAAAAAATGTTAGAGATTTGCAAACATGGGTTAGAAAGAGCAGAGAAAATGGGTATAAGGGGAGTAAAAACTGGCAAAAGTGTGTTGGAAATGTCCAAGAATGGCTGAGAAATGGCTAAGAATGGATAGAGGCGTAAGAGATGAGCCAAAATGCTTTGAAATGGCCAAAAATTGCTAAAAAGGTAAGAAATGGCCAAATATGGGTCAGAAATGGTAAAAAAACGGCTAGAGAGGCCCAAGTGATGAGAAAAAATGGCTTAGAAACGGCCAGAATTGGCCTAAAAATAGTTAGGGATGTGCAAAAATGGGTTAGAAATGGCCAAAAATGGCATTAAAAGTGTTAGGGATTTGCAAAACTGGCTTAGAAACGGCCAGAATTGGCCCAAAAATAGTTAGGGATATGCAAAAATGGGTTAGAAAGGGCAGAAAATGGGTATAAGGGGAGCAAAAACTGGCAAAAGTGGTTGGAAATGGCCAAAAATGGCTTAAAAAACGTTAGAAATGGCCAAAAATGGGTCACAAAGGGCTAAAAACGGCTTGAGAGGCGCAAGAGATCAGCAAAAACTGGCTTAGAAATGCCCAAAAATGGCATTAAAAGTGTTAGGGATTTGCAAAACTGGCTTAGAAACGGCCAGAATTGGGCCAAAAATAGTTAGGGATATGCAAAAATGGGTTAGAAAGGGCAGAAAATGGGTTTAAGGGGCTTAAAAATTGGCAAAAGTGTGTTGGAAACGGCCAAAAATGGCCTAAAAAATGTTAGAGATTGCAAACATGGGTTAGAAAGAGCAGAAAATGGGTATAAGGGGAGTAAAAACTGGCAAAAGTGTGTTGGAAATGTCCAAGAATGGCTGAGAATTGGCTAAGAATGGATAGAGGCGTAAGAGATGAGCCAAAATGCCTTTGAAATGGCCAAAAATTGCTAAAAAAGGTAAGAAATGGCCAAATATGGGTCAGAAATGGTAAAAAACGGCTAGAGAGGCCCAAGTGATGAGAAAAAATGGCTTAGAAACGGCCAGAATTGGCCTAAAAATAGTTAGGGATGTGCAAAAATGGGTTAGAAATGGCCAAAAATGGCATTAAAAGTGTTAGGGATTTGCAAAACTGGCTTAGAAACGGCCAGAATTGGCCAAAAATAGTTAGGGATATGCAAAAATGGGTTAGAAAGGGCAGAAAATGGGTATAAGGGGAGCAAAAAACTGGCAAAAGTGTGTTGGAAATGGCCAAAAATGGCTTAAAAAACGTTAGAAATGGCCAAAAATGGGTCACAAAGGGCTAAAAACGGCTTGAGAGGCGCAAGAGATCAGCAAAACTGGCTTAGAAATGGCCAAAAATGGCATTTAAAGTGTTAGGGATTTGCAAAACTGGCTTAGAAACGGCCAGAATTGGGCCAAAAATAGTTAGGGATATGCAAAAATGGGTTAGAAAGGGCAGAAAATGGGTTTAAGGGGCTTAAAAATTGGCAAAAGTGTGTTGGAAACGGCCAAAAATGGCCTAAAAAATGTTAGAGATTTGCAAACATGGGTTAGAAAGAGCAGAAAATGGGTATAAGGGGAGTAAAAACTGGCAAAAGTGTGTTGGAAATGTCCAAGAATGGCTGAGAATTGGCTAAGAATGGATAGAGGCGTAAGAGATGAGCCAAAATGCCTTTGAAATGGCCAAAAATTGCTAAAAAAGGTAAGAAATGGCCAAATATGGGTCAGAAATGGTAAAAACGGCTAGAGAGGCCCAAGTGATGAGAAAAAATGGCTTAGAAACGGCCAGAATTGGCCTAAAAATAGTTAGGGATGTGCAAAAATGGGTTAGAAATGGCCAAAAATGGCATTAAAAGTGTTAGGGATTTGCAAAACTGGCTTAGAAACGGCCAGAATTGGCCCAAAAATAGTTAGGGATATGCAAAAATGGGTTAGAAAGGGCAGAAAATGGGTATAAGGGGAGCAAAAAACTGGCAAAAGTGTGTTGGAAATGGCCAAAAATGGCTTAAAAAACGTTAGAAATGGCCAAAAATGGGTCACAAAGGGCTAAAAACGGCTTGAGAGGCGCAAGAGATCAGCAAAACTGGCTTAGAAATGGCCAAAAATGGCATTAAAAGTGTTAGGGATTTGCAAAACTGGCTTAGAAACGGCCAGAATTGGGCCAAAAATAGTTAGGGATATGCAAAAATGGGTTAGAAAGGGCAGAAAATGGGTTTAAGGGGATTAAAAATTGGCAAAAGTGTGTTGGAAACGGCCAAAAATGGCCTAAAAAATGTTAGAGATTTGCAAACATGGGTTAGAAAGAGCAGAAAAAGGGTATAAGGGGAGTAAAAACTGGCAAAAGTGTGTTGGAAATGTCCAAGAATGGCTGAGAATTGGCTAAGAATGGATAGAGGCGTAAGAGATGAGCCAAAATGCCTTTGAAATGGCCAAAAATTGCTAAAAAAGGTAAGAAATGGCCAAATATGGGTCAGAAATGGTAAAAAACGGCTAGAGAGGCCCAAGTGATGAGAAAAAATGGCTTAGAAACGGCCAGAATTGGCCTAAAAATAGTTAGGGATGTGCAAAAATGGGTTAGAAATGGCCAAAAATGGCATTAAAAGTGTTAGGGATTTGCAAAACTGGCTTAGAAACGGCCAGAATTGGCCCAAAAATAGTTAGGGATATGCAAAAATGGGTTAGAAAGGGCAGAAAATGGGTATAAGGGGAGCAAAAAACTGGCAAAAGTGTGTTGGAAATGGCCAAAAATGGCTTAAAAAACGTTAGAAATGGCCAAAAATGGGTCACAAAGGGCTAAAAACGGCTTGAGAGGCGCAAGAGATCAGCAAAACTGGCTTAGAAATGGCCAAAAATGGCATTTAAAGTGTTAGGGATTTGCAAAACTGGCTTAGAAACGGCCAGAATTGGGCCAAAAATAGTTAGGGATATGCAAAAATGGGTTAGAAAGGGCAGAAAATGGGTTTAAGGGGCTTAAAAATTGGCAAAAGTGTGTTGGAAACGGCCAAAAATGGCCTAAAAAATGTTAGAGATTTGCAAACATGGGTTAGAAGAGAGCAGAAAATGGGTATAAGGGGAGTAAAAAACTGGCAAAAGTGTGTTGGAAATGTCCAAGAATGGCTGAGAATTGGCTAAGAATGGATAGAGGCGTAAGAGATGAGCCAAAATGCCTTTGAAATGGCCAAAAATTGCTAAAAAAGGTTAGAAATGGCCAAATATGGGTCAGAAATGGTAAAAACGGCTAGAGAGGCCCAAGTGATGAGAAAAAATGGCTTAGAAACGGCCAGAATTGGCCTAAAAATAGTTAGGGATGTGCAAAAATGGGTTAGAAATGGCCAAAAATGGCATTAAAAGTGTTAGGGATTTGCAAAACTGGCTTAGAAACGGCCAGAATTGGCCCAAAAATAGTTAGGGATATGCAAAAATGGGTTAGAAAGGGCAGAAAATGGGTATAAGGGGAGCAAAAACTGGCAAAAGTGTGTTGGAAATGGCCAAAAATGGCTTAAAAAACGTTAGAAATGGCCAAAAATGGGTCACAAAGGGCTAAAAACGGCTTGAGAGGCGCAAGAGATCAGCAAAACTGGCTTAGAAATGGCCAAAAATGGCATTAAAAGTGTTAGGGATTTGCAAAACTGGCTTAGAAACGGCCAGAATTGGGCCAAAAATAGTTAGGGATATGCAAAAATGGGTTAGAAAGGGCAGAAAATGGGTTTAAGGGGCTTAAAAATTGGCAAAAGTGTGTTGGAAACGGCCAAAAATGGCCTAAAAAATGTTAGAGATTTGCAAACATGGGTTAGAAAGAGCAGAAAATGGGTATAAGGGGAGTAAAAACTGGCAAAAGTGTGTTGGAAATGTCCAAGAATGGCTGAGAATTGGCTAAGAATGGATAGAGGCGTAAGAGATGAGCCAAAATGCCTTTGAAATGGCCAAAAATTGCTAAAAAAGGTAAGAAATGGCCAAATATGGGTCAGAAATGGTAAAAAACGGCTAGAGAGGCCCAAGTGATGAGAAAAAATGGCTTAGAAACGGCCAGAATTGGCCTAAAAATAGTTAGGGATGTGCAAAAATGGGTTAGAAATGGCCAAAAATGGCATTAAAAGTGTTAGGGATTTGCAAAACTGGCTTAGAAACGGCCAGAATTGGCCCAAAAATAGTTAGGGATATGCAAAAATGGGTTAGAAAGGGCAGAAAATGGGTATAAGGGGAGCAAAAACTGGCAAAAGTGTGTTGGAAATGGCCAAAAATGGCTTAAAAAAACGTTAGAAATGGCCAAAAATGGGTCACAAAGGGCTAAAAACGGCTTGAGAGGCGCAAGAGATCAGCAAAAACTGGCTTAGAAATGGCCAAAAATGGCATTAAAGTGTTAGGGATTTGCAAAACTGGCTTAGAAACGGCCAGAATTGGGCCAAAAATAGTTAGGGATATGCAAAAATGGGTTAGAAAGGGCAGAAAATGGGTTTAAGGGGCTTAAAAATTGGCAAAAGTGTGTTGGAAACGGCCAAAAATGGCCTAAAAAATGTTAGAGATTTGCAAACATGGGTTAGAAAGAGCAGAAAATGGGTATAAGGGGAGTAAAAAACTGGCAAAAGTGTGTTGGAAATGTCCAAGAATGGCTGAGAATTGGCTAAGAATGGATAGAGGCGTAAGAGATGAGCCAAAATGCCTTTGAAATGGCCAAAAATTGCTAAAAAAGGTTAGAAATGGCCAAATATGGGTCAGAAATGGTAAAAACGGCTAGAGAGGCCCAAGTGATGAGAAAAAATGGCTTAGAAACGGCCAGAATTGGCCTAAAAATAGTTAGGGATGTGCAAAAATGGGTTAGAAATGGCCAAAAATGGCATTAAAAGTGTTAGGGATTTGCAAAACTGGCTTAGAAACGGCCAGAATTGGCCCAAAAATAGTTAGGGATATGCAAAAAATGGGTTAGAAAGGGCAGAAAATGGGTATAAGGGGAGCAAAAACTGGCAAAAGTGTGTTGGAAATGGCCAAAAATGGCTTAAAAAACGTTAGAAATGGCCAAAAATGGGTCACAAAGGGCTAAAAACGGCTTGAGAGGCGCAAGAGATCAGCAAAACTGGCTTAGAAATGCCAAAAATGGCATTAAAAGTGTTAGGGATTTGCAAAAACTGGCTTAGAAACGGCCAGAATTGGGCCAAAAATAGTTAGGGATATGCAAAAAATGGGTTAGAAAGGGCAGAAAATGGGTTTAAGGGGCTTAAAAATTGGCAAAAGTGTGTTGGAAACGGCCAAAAATGGCCTAAAAAAATGTTAGAGATTTGCAAACATGGGTTAGAAAGAGCAGAAAATGGGTATAAGGGGAGTAAAAACTGGCAAAAGTGTGTTGGAAATGTCCAAGAATGGCTGAGAATTGGCTAAGAATGGATAGAGGCGTAAGAGATGAGCCAAAATGCCTTTGAAATGGCCAAAAATTGCTAAAAAAGGTTAGAAATGGCCAAATATGGGTCAGAAATGGTAAAAAACGGCTAGAGAGGCCCAAGTGATGAGAAAAAATGGCTTAGAAACGGCCAGAATTGGCCTAAAAATAGTTAGGGATGTGCAAAAATGGGTTAGAAATGGCCAAAAATGGCATTAAAAGTGTTAGGGATTTGCAAAACTGGCTTAGAAACGGCCAGAATTGGCCCAAAAATAGTTAGGGATATGCAAAAATGGGTTAGAAAGGGCAGAAAATGGGTATAAGGGGAGCAAAAACTGGCAAAAGTGTGTTGGAAATGGCCAAAAATGGCTTAAAAAACGTTAGAAATGGCCAAAAATGGGTCACAAAGGGCTAAAAACGGCTTGAGAGGCGCAAGAGATCAGCAAAACTGGCTTAGAAATGGCCAAAAATGGCATTAAAAGTGTTAGGGATTTGCAAAACTGGCTTAGAAACGGCCAGAATTGGGCCAAAAATAGTTAGGGATATGCAAAAATGGGTTAGAAAGGGCAGAAAATGGGTTTAAGGGGCTTAAAAATTGGCAAAAGTGTGTTGGAAACGGCCAAAAATGGCCTAAAAAATGTTAGAGATTTGCAAACATGGGTTAGAAAGAGCAGAAAATGGGTATAAGGGGAGTAAAAACTGGCAAAAGTGTGTTGGAAATGTCCAAGAATGGCTGAGAATTGGCTAAGAATGGATAGAGGCGTAAGAGATGAGCCAAAATGCCTTTGAAATGGCCAAAAATTGCTAAAAAAGGTTAGAAATGGCCAAATATGGGTCAGAAATGGTAAAAACGGCTAGAGAGGCCCAAGTGATGAGAAAAAATGGCTTAGAAACGGCCAGAATTGGCCTAAAAATAGTTAGGGATGTGCAAAAATGGGTTAGAAATGGCCAAAAATGGCATTAAAAGTGTTAGGGATTTGCAAAACTGGCTTAGAAACGGCCAGAATTGGCCAAAAATAGTTAGGGATATGCAAAAATGGGTTAGAAAGGGCAGAAAATGGGTATAAGGGGAGCAAAAACTGGCAAAAGTGTGTTGGAAATGGCCAAAAATGGCCTAAAAAAATGTTAGAGATTTGCAAAAATTGGTCAGAAAGGGTGAAAAATGGGTATAAGGGGAGTAAAAACTGGCAAAAGTGTGTTGGAAATGTCCAAGAATGGCTGAAAAATGGCTAAGAATGGATGAGAGCGTAAGAGATGAGCCAAAATGCCTTTGAAATGGCCAAAAATTGCTAAAAAAAGTTAGAAATGGCCAAATATGGGTCAGAAATGGTAAAAACGGCTAGAGAGGCCCAAGTGATGAGAAAAAATGGCTTAGAAACGGCCAGAATTGGCCTAAAAATAGTTAGGGATGTGCAAAAATGGGTTAGAAATGGCCAAAAATGGCATTAAAAGTGTTAGGGATTTGCAAAACTGGCTTAGAAACGGCCAGAATTGGCCCAAAAATAGTTAGGGATATGCAAAAATGGGTTAGAAAGGGCAGAAAATGGGTATAAGGGGAGCAAAAACTGGCAAAAGTGTGTTGGAAATGGCCAAAAATGGCTTAAAAAACGTTAGAAATGGCCAAAAATGGGTCACAAAGGGCTAAAAACGGCTTGAGAGGCGCAAGAGATCAGCAAAACTGGCTTAGAAATGGCCAAAAATGGCATTAAAAGTGTTAGGGATTTGCAAAACTGGCTTAGAAACGGCCAGAATTGGGCCAAAAATAGTTAGGGATATGCAAAAATGGGTTAGAAAGGGCAGAAAATGGGTTTAAGGGGCTTAAAAATTGGCAAAAGTGTGTTGGAAACGGCCAAAAATGGCCTAAAAAATGTTAGAGATTTGCAAACATGGGTTAGAAAGAGCAGAAAATGGGTATAAGGGGAGTAAAAACTGGCAAAAGTGTGTTGGAAATGTCCAAGAATGGCTGAGAATTGGCTAAGAATGGATAGAGGCGTAAGAGATGAGCCAAAATGCCTTTGAAATGGCCAAAAATTGCTAAAAAAGGTAAGAAATGGCCAAATATGGGTCAGAAATGGTAAAAACGGCTAGAGAGGCCCAAGTGATGAGAAAAAATGGCTTAGAAACGGCCAGAATTGGCCTAAAAATAGTTAGGGATGTGCAAAAATGGGTTAGAAATGGCCAAAAATGGCATTAAAAGTGTTAGGGATTTGCAAAACTGGCTTAGAAACGGCCAGAATTGGCCCAAAAATAGTTAGGGATATGCAAAAATGGGTTAGAAAGGGCAGAAAATGGGTATAAGGGGAGCAAAAACTGGCAAAAGTGTGTTGGAAATGGCCAAAAATGGCTTAAAAAACGTTAGAAATGGCCAAAAATGGGTCACAAAGGGCTAAAAACGGCTTGAGAGGCGCAAGAGATCAGCAAAACTGGCTTAGAAATGGCCAAAAATGGCATTTAAAAGTGTTAGGGATTTGCAAAACTGGCTTAGAAACGGCCAGAATTGGGCCAAAAATAGTTAGGGATATGCAAAAATGGGTTAGAAAGGGCAGAAAATGGGTTTAAGGGGCTTAAAAATTGGCAAAAGTGTGTTGGAAACGGCCAAAAATGGCCTAAAAAATGTTAGAGATTTGCAAACATGGGTTAGAAAGAGCAGAAAATGGGTATAAGGGGAGTAAAAACTGGCAAAAGTGTGTTGGAAATGTCCAAGAATGGCTGAGAATTGGCTAAGAATGGATAGAGGCGTAAGAGATGAGCCAAAATGCCTTTGAAATGGCCAAAAATTGCTAAAAAAGGTTAGAAATGGCCAAATATGGGTCAGAAATGGTAAAAACGGCTAGAGAGGCCCAAGTGATGAGAAAAAATGGCTTAGAAACGGCCAGAATTGGCCTAAAAATAGTTAGGGATGTGCAAAAATGGGTTAGAAATGGCCAAAAATGGCATTAAAAGTGTTAGGGATTTGCAAAACTGGCTTAGAAACGGCCAGAATTGGCCCAAAAATAGTTAGGGATATGCAAAAATGGGTTAGAAAGGGCAGAAAATGGGTATAAGGGGAGCAAAAACTGGCAAAAGTGTGTTGGAAATGGCCAAAAATGGCTTAAAAAACGTTAGAAATGGCCAAAAATGGGTCACAAAGGGCTAAAAACGGCTTGAGAGGCGCAAGAGATCAGCAAAACTGGCTTAGAAATGGCCAAAAAATGGCATTAAAAGTGTTAGGGATTTGCAAAACTGGCTTAGAAACGGCCAGAATTGGGCCAAAAATAGTTAGGGATATGCAAAAATGGGTTAGAAAGGGCAGAAAATGGGTTTAAGGGGCTTAAAAATTGGCAAAAGTGTGTTGGAAACGGCCAAAAATGGCCTAAAAAATGTTAGAGATTTGCAAACATGGGTTAGAAAGAGCAGAAAATGGGTATAAGGGGAGTAAAAACTGGCAAAAGTGTGTTGGAAATGTCCAAGAATGGCTGAGAATTGGCTAAGAATGGATAGAGGCGTAAGAGATGAGCCAAAATGCCTTTGAAATGGCCAAAAATTGCTAAAAAAGGTTAGAAATGGCCAAATATGGGTCAGAAATGGTAAAAAACGGCTAGAGAGGCCCAAGTGATGAGAAAAAATGGCTTAGAAACGGCCAGAATTGGCCTAAAAATAGTTAGGGATGTGCAAAAATGGGTTAGAAATGGCCAAAAATGGCATTAAAAGTGTTAGGGATTTGCAAAACTGGCTTAGAAACGGCCAGAATTGGCCCAAAAATAGTTAGGGATATGCAAAAATGGGTTAGAAAGGGCAGAAAATGGGTATAAGGGGAGCAAAAACTGGCAAAAGTGTGTTGGAAATGGCCAAAAATGGCTTAAAAAAACGTTAGAAATGGCCAAAAATGGGTCACAAAGGGCTAAAAACGGCTTGAGAGGCGCAAGAGATCAGCAAAACTGGCTTAGAAATGGCCAAAAATGGCATTTAAAGTGTTAGGGATTTGCAAAACTGGCTTAGAAACGGCCAGAATTGGGCCAAAAATAGTTAGGGATATGCAAAAATGGGTTAGAAAGGGCAGAAAATGGGTTTAAGGGGCTTAAAAATTGGCAAAAGTGTGTTGGAAACGGCCAAAAATGGCCTAAAAAATGTTAGAGATTTGCAAACATGGGTTAGAAAGAGCAGAAAATGGGTATAAGGGGAGTAAAAACTGGCAAAAGTGTGTTGGAAATGTCCAAGAATGGCTGAGAATTGGCTAAGAATGGATAGAGGCGTAAGAGATGAGCCAAAATGCCTTTGAAATGGCCAAAAATTGCTAAAAAAGGTTAGAAATGGCCAAATATGGGTCAGAAATGGTAAAAAACGGCTAGAGAGGCCCAAGTGATGAGAAAAAATGGCTTAGAAACGGCCAGAATTGGCCTAAAAATAGTTAGGGATGTGCAAAAATGGGTTAGAAATGGCCAAAAATGGCATTAAAAGTGTTAGGGATTTGCAAAAACTGGCTTAGAAACGGCCAGAATTGGCCCAAAAATAGTTAGGGATATGCAAAAATGGGTTAGAAAGGGCAGAAAATGGGTTTAAGGGGGCAAAAAACTGGCAAAAGTGTGTTGGAAATGGCCAAAAATGGCCTAAAAAATGTTAGAGATTTGCAAAAATGGTCAGAAAGGGTGAAAAAATGGGTATAAGGGAGTAAAAACTGGCAAAAGTGTGTTGGAAATGTCCAAGAATGGCTGAAAAATGGCTAAGAACGGACTGAGATGCGTAAGAGATGAGCCAAAATGCCTTTGAAATGGCCAAAAATTGCTAAAAAACGTTAGAAATGGCCAAATATGGGTCAGAAATGGTAAAAAACGGCTAGAGAGGCCCAAGTGATGAGAAAAAATGGCTTAGAAACGGCCAGAATTGGCCTAAAAATAGTTAGGGATGTGCAAAAATGGGTTAGAAATGGCCAAAAATGGCATTAAAAGTGTTAGGGATTTGCAAAACTGGCTTAGAAACGGCCAGAATTGGCCCAAAAATAGTTAGGGATATGCAAAAATGGGTTAGAAAGGGCAGAAAATGGGTATAAGGGGAGCAAAAAACTGGCAAAAGTGTGTTGGAAATGGCCAAAAATGGCTTAAAAAACGTTAGAAATGGCCAAAAATGGGTCACAAAGGGCTAAAAACGGCTTGAGAGGCGCAAGAGATCAGCAAAACTGGCTTAGAAATGGCCAAAAATGGCATTTAAAGTGTTAGGGATTTGCAAAACTGGCTTAGAAACGGCCAGAATTGGGCCAAAAATAGTTAGGGATATGCAAAAATGGGTTAGAAAGGGCAGAAAATGGGTTTAAGGGGCTTAAAAATTGGCAAAAGTGTGTTGGAAACGGCCAAAAATGGCCTAAAAAATGTTAGAGATTTGCAAACATGGGTTAGAAAGAGCAGAAAATGGGTATAAGGGGAGTAAAAACTGGCAAAAGTGTGTTGGAAATGTCCAAGAATGGCTGAGAATTGGCTAAGAATGGATAGAGGCGTAAGAGATGAGCCAAAATGCCTTTGAAATGGCCAAAAATTGCTAAAAAAGGTAAGAAATGGCCAAATATGGGTCAGAAATGGTAAAAAACGGCTAGAGAGGCCCAAGTGATGAGAAAAAATGGCTTAGAAACGGCCAGAATTGGCCTAAAAATAGTTAGGGATGTGCAAAAATGGGTTAGAAATGGCCAAAAATGGCATTAAAAGTGTTAGGGATTTGCAAAACTGGCTTAGAAACGGCCAGAATTGGCCCAAAAATAGTTAGGGATATGCAAAAATGGGTTAGAAAGGGCAGAAAATGGGTATAAGGGGAGCAAAAACTGGCAAAAGTGTGTTGGAAATGGCCAAAAATGGCTTAAAAAACGTTAGAAATGGCCAAAAATGGGTCACAAAGGGCTAAAAACGGCTTGAGAGGCGCAAGAGATCAGCAAAACTGGCTTAGAAATGCCCAAAAATGGCATTAAAAGTGTTAGGGATTTGCAAAACTGGCTTAGAAACGGCCAGAATTGGGCCAAAAATAGTTAGGGATATGCAAAAATGGGTTAGAAAGGGCAGAAAATGGGTTTAAGGGGCTTAAAAATTGGCAAAAGTGTGTTGGAAACGGCCAAAAATGGCCTAAAAAATGTTAGAGATTTGCAAACATGGGTTAGAAAGAGCAGAAAATGGGTATAAGGGGAGTAAAAACTGGCAAAAGTGTGTTGGAAATGTCCAAGAATGGCTGAGAATTGGCTAAGAATGGATAGAGGCGTAAGAGATGAGCCAAAATGCCTTTGAAATGGCCAAAAATTGCTAAAAAAGGTAAGAAATGGCCAAATATGGGTCAGAAATGGTAAAAACGGCTAGAGAGGCCCAAGTGATGAGAAAAAATGGCTTAGAAACGGCCAGAATTGGCCTAAAAATAGTTAGGGATGTGCAAAAATGGGTTAGAAATGGCCAAAAATGGCATTAAAAGTGTTAGGGATTTGCAAAACTGGCTTAGAAACGGCCAGAATTGGCCCAAAAATAGTTAGGGATATGCAAAAATGGGTTAGAAAGGGCAGAAAATGGGTATAAGGGGAGCAAAAACTGGCAAAAGTGTGTTGGAAATGGCCAAAAATGGCTTAAAAAAACGTTAGAAATGGCCAAAAATGGGTCACAAAGGGCTAAAAAACGGCTTGAGAGGCGCAAGAGATCAGCAAAACTGGCTTAGAAATGCCCAAAAATGGCATTAAAAGTGTTAGGGATTTGCAAAACTGGCTTAGAAACGGCCAGAATTGGGCCAAAAATAGTTAGGGATATGCAAAAATGGGTTAGAAAGGGCAGAAAATGGGTTTAAGGGGCTTAAAAATTGGCAAAAGTGTGTTGGAAACGGCCAAAAATGGCCTAAAAAATGTTAGAGATTTGCAAACATGGGTTAGAAAGAGCAGAAAAAGGGTATAAGGGGAGTAAAAACTGGCAAAAGTGTGTTGGAAATGTCCAAGAATGGCTGAGAATTGGCTAAGAATGGATAGAGGCGTAAGAGATGAGCCAAAATGCCTTTGAAATGGCCAAAAATTGCTAAAAAAGGTAAGAAATGGCCAAATATGGGTCAGAAATGGTAAAAACGGCTAGAGAGGCCCAAGTGATGAGAAAAAATGGCTTAGAAACGGCCAGAATTGGCCTAAAAATAGTTAGGGATGTGCAAAAATGGGTTAGAAATGGCCAAAAATGGCATTAAAAGTGTTAGGGATTTGCAAAACTGGCTTAGAAACGGCCAGAATTGGCCCAAAAATAGTTAGGGATATGCAAAAATGGGTTAGAAAGGGCAGAAAATGGGTATAAGGGGAGCAAAAACTGGCAAAAGTGTGTTGGAAATGGCCAAAAATGGCTTAAAAAACGTTAGAAATGGCCAAAAAATGGGTCACAAAGGGCTAAAAACGGCTTGAGAGGCGCAAGAGATCAGCAAAACTGGCTTAGAAATGGCCAAAAATGGCATTTAAAGTGTTAGGGATTTGCAAAACTGGCTTAGAAACGGCCAGAATTGGGCCAAAAATAGTTAGGGATATGCAAAAATGGGTTAGAAAGGGCAGAAAATGGGTTTAAGGGGCTTAAAAATTGGCAAAAGTGTGTTGGAAACGGCCAAAAATGGCCTAAAAAATGTTAGAGATTTGCAAACATGGGTTAGAAAGAGCAGAAAATGGGTATAAGGGGAGTAAAAACTGGCAAAAGTGTGTTGGAAATGTCCAAGAATGGCTGAGAATTGGCTAAGAATGGATAGAGGCGTAAGAGATGAGCCAAAATGCCTTTGAAATGGCCAAAAATTGCTAAAAAAGGTTAGAAATGGCCAAATATGGGTCAGAAATGGTAAAAACGGCTAGAGAGGCCCAAGTGATGAGAAAAAATGGCTTAGAAACGGCCAGAATTGGCCTAAAAATAGTTAGGGATGTGCAAAAATGGGTTAGAAATGGCCAAAAATGGCATTAAAAGTGTTAGGGATTTGCAAAACTGGCTTAGAAACGGCCAGAATTGGCCCAAAAATAGTTAGGGATATGCAAAAATGGGTTAGAAAGGGCAGAAAATGGGTATAAGGGGAGCAAAAACTGGCAAAAGTTGTTGGAAATGGCCAAAAATGGCTTAAAAAACGTTAGAAATGGCCAAAAATGGGTCACAAAGGGCTAAAAACGGCTTGAGAGGCGCAAGAGATCAGCAAAACTGGCTTAGAAATGGCCAAAAATGGCATTTAAAGTGTTAGGGATTTGCAAAAACTGGCTTAGAAACGGCCAGAATTGGGCCAAAAATAGTTAGGGATATGCAAAAATGGGTTAGAAAGGGCAGAAAATGGGTTTAAGGGGCTTAAAAATTGGCAAAAGTGTGTTGGAAACGGCCAAAAATGGCCTAAAAAATGTTAGAGATTTGCAAACATGGGTTAGAAAGAGCAGAAAATGGGTATAAGGGGAGTAAAAACTGGCAAAAGTGTGTTGGAAATGTCCAAGAATGGCTGAGAATGGCTAAGAATGGATAGAGGCGTAAGAGATGAGCCAAAATGCCTTTGAAATGGCCAAAAATTGCTAAAAAAAGGTAAGAAATGGCCAAATATGGGTCAGAAATGGTAAAAACGGCTAGAGAGGCCCAAGTGATGAGAAAAAATGGCTTAGAAACGGCCAGAATTGGCCTAAAAATAGTTAGGGATGTGCAAAAATGGGTTAGAAATGGCCAAAAATGGCATTAAAAGTGTTAGGGATTTGCAAAACTGGCTTAGAAACGGCCAGAATTGGCCCAAAAATAGTTAGGGATATGCAAAAATGGGTTAGAAAGGGCAGAAAATGGGTATAAGGGGAGCAAAAACTGGCAAAAGTGTGTTGGAAATGGCCAAAAATGGCTTAAAAAACGTTAGAAATGGCCAAAAATGGGTCACAAAGGGCTAAAAACGGCTTGAGAGGCGCAAGAGATCAGCAAAACTGGCTTAGAAATGGCCAAAAATGGCATTAAAAGTGTTAGGGATTTGCAAAACTGGCTTAGAAACGGCCAGAATTGGGCCAAAAATAGTTAGGGATATGCAAAAATGGGTTAGAAAGGGCAGAAAATGGGTTTAAGGGGCTTAAAAATTGGCAAAAGTGTGTTGGAAACGGCCAAAAATGGCCTAAAAAATGTTAGAGATTTGCAAACATGGGTTAGAAAGAGCAGAAAATGGGTATAAGGGGAGTAAAAACTGGCAAAAGTGTGTTGGAAATGTCCAAGAATGGCTGAGAATTGGCTAAGAATGGATAGAGGCGTAAGAGATGAGCCAAAAATGCCTTTGAAATGGCCAAAAATTGCTAAAAAAGGTTAAGAAATGGCCAAATATGGGTCAGAAATGGTAAAAAACGGCTAGAGAGGCCCAAGTGATGAGAAAAAATGGCTTAGAAACGGCCAGAATTGGCCTAAAAATAGTTAGGGATGTGCAAAAATGGGTTAGAAATGGCCAAAAATGGCATTAAAAGTGTTAGGGATTTGCAAAACTGGCTTAGAAACGGCCAGAATTGGCCCAAAAATAGTTAGGGATATGCAAAAATGGGTTAGAAAGGGCAGAAAATGGGTATAAGGGGAGCAAAAACTGGCAAAAGTGTGTTGGAAATGGCCAAAAATGGCTTAAAAAACGTTAGAAATGGCCCAAAAATGGGTCACAAAGGGCTAAAAACGGCTTGAGAGGCGCAAGAGATCAGCAAAACTGGCTTAGAAATGGCCAAAAATGGCATTTAAAGTGTTAGGGATTTGCAAAACTGGCTTAGAAACGGCCAGAATTGGGCCAAAAATAGTTAGGGATATGCAAAAATGGGTTAGAAAGGGCAGAAAATGGGTTTAAGGGGCTTAAAAATTGGCAAAAGTGTGTTGGAAACGGCCAAAAATGGCCTAAAAAATGTTAGAGATTTGCAAACATGGGTTAGAAAGAGCAGAAAATGGGTATAAGGGGAGTAAAAAACTGGCAAAAGTGTGTTGGAAATGTCCAAGAATGGCTGAGAATTGGCTAAGAATGGATAGAGGCGTAAGAGATGAGCCAAAATGCCTTTGAAATGGCCAAAAATTGCTAAAAAAGGTAAGAAATGGCCAAATATGGGTCAGAAATGGTAAAAACGGCTAGAGAGGCCCAAGTGATGAGAAAAAATGGCTTAGAAACGGCCAGAATTGGCCTAAAAATAGTTAGGGATGTGCAAAAATGGGTTAGAAATGGCCAAAAATGGCATTAAAAGTGTTAGGGATTTGCAAAACTGGCTTAGAAACGGCCAGAATTGGCCCAAAAATAGTTAGGGATATGCAAAAATGGGTTAGAAAGGGCAGAAAATGGGTATAAGGGGAGCAAAAACTGGCAAAAGTGTGTTGGAAATGGCCAAAAATGGCTTAAAAAACGTTAGAAATGGCCAAAAATGGGTCACAAAGGGCTAAAAACGGCTTGAGAGGCGCAAGAGATCAGCAAAACTGGCTTAGAAATGGCCAAAAATGGCATTAAAAGTGTTAGGGATTTGCAAAACTGGCTTAGAAACGGCCAGAATTGGGCCAAAAATAGTTAGGGATATGCAAAAATGGGTTAGAAAGGGCAGAAAATGGGTTTAAGGGGCTTAAAAATTGGCAAAAGTGTGTTGGAAACGGCCAAAAATGGCCTAAAAAATGTTAGAGATTTGCAAACATGGGTTAGAAAGAGCAGAAAATGGGTATAAGGGGAGTAAAAACTGGCAAAAGTGTGTTGGAAATGTCCAAGAATGGCTGAGAATTGGCTAAGAATGGATAGAGGCGTAAGAGATGAGCCAAAATGCCTTTGAAATGGCCAAAAATTGCTAAAAAAGGTAAGAAATGGCCAAATATGGGTCAGAAATGGTAAAAACGGCTAGAGAGGCCCAAGTGATGAGAAAAAATGGCTTAGAAACGGCCAGAATTGGCCTAAAAATAGTTAGGGATGTGCAAAAATGGGTTAGAAATGGCCAAAAATGGCATTAAAAGTGTTAGGGATTTGCAAAACTGGCTTAGAAACGGCCAGAATTGGCCCAAAAATAGTTAGGGATATGCAAAAATGGGTTAGAAAGGGCAGAAAATGGGTATAAGGGGAGCAAAAACTGGCAAAAGTGTGTTGGAAATGGCCAAAAATGGCTTAAAAAACGTTAGAAATGGCCAAAAATGGGTCACAAAGGGCTAAAAACGGCTTGAGAGGCGCAAGAGATCAGCAAAACTGGCTTAGAAATGGCCAAAAATGGCATTTAAAGTGTTAGGGATTTGCAAAACTGGCTTAGAAACGGCCAGAATTGGGCCAAAAATAGTTAGGGATATGCAAAAATGGGTTAGAAAGGGCAGAAAATGGGTTTAAGGGGCTTAAAAATTGGCAAAAGTGTGTTGGAAACGGCCAAAAATGGCCTAAAAAATGTTAGAGATTTGCAAACATGGGTTAGAAAGAGCAGAAAATGGGTATAAGGGGAGTAAAAACTGGCAAAAGTGTGTTGGAAATGTCCAAGAATGGCTGAGAATTGGCTAAGAATGGATAGAGGCGTAAGAGATGAGCCAAAATGCCTTTGAAATGGCCAAAAATTGCTAAAAAAGGTTAGAAATGGCCAAATATGGGTCAGAAATGGTAAAAACGGCTAGAGAGGCCCAAGTGATGAGAAAAAATGGCTTAGAAACGGCCAGAATTGGCCTAAAAATAGTTAGGGATGTGCAAAAATGGGTTAGAAATGGCCAAAAATGGCATTAAAAGTGTTAGGGATTTGCAAAACTGGCTTAGAAACGGCCAGAATTGGCCCAAAAATAGTTAGGGATATGCAAAAATGGGTTAGAAAGGGCAGAAAATGGGTATAAGGGGAGCAAAAACTGGCAAAAGTGTGTTGGAAATGGCCAAAAATGGCTTAAAAAACGTTAGAAATGGCCAAAAATGGGTCACAAAGGGCTAAAAACGGCTTGAGAGGCGCAAGAGATCAGCAAAACTGGCTTAGAAATGGCCAAAAATGGCATTAAAAGTGTTAGGGATTTGCAAAACTGGCTTAGAAACGGCCAGAATTGGGCCAAAAATAGTTAGGGATATGCAAAAATGGGTTAGAAAGGGCAGAAAATGGGTTTAAGGGGCTTAAAAATTGGCAAAAGTGTGTTGGAAACGGCCAAAAATGGCCTAAAAAATGTTAGAGATTTGCAAACATGGGTTAGAAAGAGCAGAAAATGGGTATAAGGGGAGTAAAAACTGGCAAAAGTGTGTTGGAAATGTCCAAGAATGGCTGAGAATTGGCTAAGAATGGATAGAGGCGTAAGAGATGAGCCAAAATGCCTTTGAAATGGCCAAAAATTGCTAAAAAAGGTAAGAAATGGCCAAATATGGGTCAGAAATGGTAAAAACGGCTAGAGAGGCCCAAGTGATGAGAAAAAATGGCTTAGAAACGGCCAGAATTGGCCTAAAAATAGTTAGGGATGTGCAAAAATGGGTTAGAAATGGCCAAAAATGGCATTAAAAGTGTTAGGGATTTGCAAAACTGGCTTAGAAACGGCCAGAATTGGCCCAAAAATAGTTAGGGATATGCAAAAATGGGTTAGAAAGGGCAGAAAATGGGTATAAGGGGAGCAAAAACTGGCAAAAGTGTGTTGGAAATGGCCAAAAATGGCTTAAAAAACGTTAGAAATGGCCAAAAATGGGTCACAAAGGGCTAAAAACGGCTTGAGAGGCGCAAGAGATCAGCAAAACTGGCTTAGAAATGGCCAAAAATGGCATTAAAAGTGTTAGGGATTTGCAAAACTGGCTTAGAAACGGCCAGAATTGGGCCAAAAATAGTTAGGGATATGCAAAAATGGGTTAGAAAGGGCAGAAAATGGGTTTAAGGGGCTTAAAAATTGGCAAAAGTGTGTTGGAAACGGCCAAAAATGGCCTAAAAAATGTTAGAGATTTGCAAACATGGGTTAGAAAGAGCAGAAAATGGGTATAAGGGGAGTAAAAACTGGCAAAAGTGTGTTGGAAATGTCCAAGAATGGCTGAGAATTGGCTAAGAATGGATAGAGGCGTAAGAGATGAGCCAAAATGCCTTTGAAATGGCCAAAAATTGCTAAAAAAGGTAAGAAATGGCCAAATATGGGTCAGAAATGGTAAAAACGGCTAGAGAGGCCCAAGTGATGAGAAAAAATGGCTTAGAAACGGCCAGAATTGGCCTAAAAATAGTTAGGGATGTGCAAAAATGGGTTAGAAATGGCCAAAAATGGCATTAAAAGTGTTAGGGATTTGCAAAACTGGCTTAGAAACGGCCAGAATTGGCCCAAAAATAGTTAGGGATATGCAAAAATGGGTTAGAAAGGGCAGAAAATGGGTATAAGGGGAGCAAAAACTGGCAAAAGTGTGTTGGAAATGGCCAAAAATGGCTTAAAAAACGTTAGAAATGGCCAAAAATGGGTCACAAAGGGCTAAAAACGGCTTGAGAGGCGCAAGAGATCAGCAAAACTGGCTTAGAAATGGCCAAAAATGGCATTTAAAGTGTTAGGGATTTGCAAAACTGGCTTAGAAACGGCCAGAATTGGGCCAAAAATAGTTAGGGATATGCAAAAATGGGTTAGAAAGGGCAGAAAATGGGTTTAAGGGGCTTAAAAATTGGCAAAAGTGTGTTGGAAACGGCCAAAAATGGCCTAAAAAATGTTAGAGATTTGCAAACATGGGTTAGAAAGAGCAGAAAATGGGTATAAGGGGAGTAAAAACTGGCAAAAGTGTGTTGGAAATGTCCAAGAATGGCTGAGAATTGGCTAAGAATGGATAGAGGCGTAAGAGATGAGCCAAAATGCCTTTGAAATGGCCAAAAATTGCTAAAAAAGGTTAGAAATGGCCAAATATGGGTCAGAAATGGTAAAAACGGCTAGAGAGGCCCAAGTGATGAGAAAAAATGGCTTAGAAACGGCCAGAATTGGCCTAAAAATAGTTAGGGATGTGCAAAAATGGGTTAGAAATGGCCAAAAATGGCATTAAAAGTGTTAGGGATTTGCAAAACTGGCTTAGAAACGGCCAGAATTGGCCCAAAAATAGTTAGGGATATGCAAAAATGGGTTAGAAAGGGCAGAAAATGGGTATAAGGGGAGCAAAAACTGGCAAAAGTGTGTTGGAAATGGCCAAAAATGGCTTAAAAAACGTTAGAAATGGCCAAAAATGGGTCACAAAGGGCTAAAAACGGCTTGAGAGGCGCAAGAGATCAGCAAAACTGGCTTAGAAATGGCCAAAAATGGCATTTAAAGTGTTAGGGATTTGCAAAACTGGCTTAGAAACGGCCAGAATTGGGCCAAAAATAGTTAGGGATATGCAAAAATGGGTTAGAAAGGGCAGAAAATGGGTTTAAGGGGCTTAAAAATTGGCAAAAGTGTGTTGGAAACGGCCAAAAATGGCCTAAAAAATGTTAGAGATTTGCAAACATGGGTTAGAAAGAGCAGAAAATGGGTATAAGGGGAGTAAAAACTGGCAAAAGTGTGTTGGAAATGTCCAAGAATGGCTGAGAATTGGCTAAGAATGGATAGAGGCGTAAGAGATGAGCCAAAATGCCTTTGAAATGGCCAAAAATTGCTAAAAAAGGTAAGAAATGGCCAAATATGGGTCAGAAATGGTAAAAACGGCTAGAGAGGCCCAAGTGATGAGAAAAAATGGCTTAGAAACGGCCAGAATTGGCCTAAAAATAGTTAGGGATGTGCAAAAATGGGTTAGAAATGGCCAAAAATGGCATTAAAAGTGTTAGGGATTTGCAAAACTGGCTTAGAAACGGCCAGAATTGGCCCAAAAATAGTTAGGGATATGCAAAAATGGGTTAGAAAGGGCAGAAAATGGGTATAAGGGGAGCAAAAAACTGGCAAAAGTGTGTTGGAAATGGCCAAAAATGGCTTAAAAAACGTTAGAAATGGCCAAAAATGGGTCACAAAGGGCTAAAAACGGCTTGAGAGGCGCAAGAGATCAGCAAAACTGGCTTAGAAATGGCCAAAAATGGCATTAAAAGTGTTAGGGATTTGCAAAACTGGCTTAGAAACGGCCAGAATTGGGCCAAAAATAGTTAGGGATATGCAAAAATGGGTTAGAAAGGGCAGAAAATGGGTTTAAGGGGCTTAAAAATTGGCAAAAGTGTGTTGGAAACGGCCAAAAATGGCCTAAAAAATGTTAGAGATTTGCAAACATGGGTTAGAAAGAGCAGAAAATGGGTATAAGGGGAGTAAAAACTGGCAAAAGTGTGTTGGAAATGTCCAAGAATGGCTGAGAATTGGCTAAGAATGGATAGAGGCGTAAGAGATGAGCCAAAATGCCTTTGAAATGGCCAAAAATTGCTAAAAAAGGTTAGAAATGGCCAAATATGGGTCAGAAATGGTAAAAACGGCTAGAGAGGCCCAAGTGATGAGAAAAAATGGCTTAGAAACGGCCAGAATTGGCCTAAAAATAGTTAGGGATGTGCAAAAATGGGTTAGAAATGGCCAAAAATGGCATTAAAAGTGTTAGGGATTTGCAAAACTGGCTTAGAAACGGCCAGAATTGGCCCAAAAATAGTTAGGGATATGCAAAAATGGGTTAGAAAGGGCAGAAAATGGGTTTAAGGGGAGCAAAAACTGGCAAAAGTGTGTTGGAAATGGCCAAAAATGGCCTAAAAAATGTTAGAGATTTGCAAAAATTGGTCAGAAAGGGTGAAAAATGGGTATAAGGGGAGTAAAAACTGGCAAAAGTGTGTTGGAAATGTCCAAGAATGGCTGAAAAATGGCTAAGAACGGAATGAGATGCGTAAGAGATGAGCCAAAATGCCTTTGAAATGGCCAAAAATTGCTAAAAAACGTTAGAAATGGCCAAATATGGGTCAGAAATGGTAAAAACGGCTAGAGAGGCCCAAGTGATGAGAAAAAATGGCTTAGAAACGGCCAGAATTGGCCTAAAAATAGTTAGGGATGTGCAAAAATGGGTTAGAAATGGCCAAAAATGGCATTAAAAGTGTTAGGGATTTGCAAAACTGGCTTAGAAACGGCCAGAATTGGCCCAAAAATAGTTAGGGATATGCAAAAATGGGTTAGAAAGGGCAGAAAATGGGTATAAGGGGAGCAAAAACTGGCAAAAGTGTGTTGGAAATGGCCAAAAATGGCTTAAAAAACGTTAGAAATGGCCAAAAATGGGTCACAAAGGGCTAAAAACGGCTTGAGAGGCGCAAGAGATCAGCAAAACTGGCTTAGAAATGGCCAAAAATGGCATTTAAAGTGTTAGGGATTTGCAAAACTGGCTTAGAAACGGCCAGAATTGGGCCAAAAATAGTTAGGGATATGCAAAAATGGGTTAGAAAGGGCAGAAAATGGGTTTAAGGGGCTTAAAAATTGGCAAAAGTGTGTTGGAAACGGCCAAAAATGGCCTAAAAAATGTTAGAGATTTGCAAACATGGGTTAGAAAGAGCAGAAAATGGGTATAAGGGGAGTAAAAACTGGCAAAAGTGTGTTGGAAATGTCCAAGAATGGCTGAGAATTGGCTAAGAATGGATAGAGGCGTAAGAGATGAGCCAAAATGCCTTTGAAATGGCCAAAAATTGCTAAAAAAGGTTAGAAATGGCCAAATGTGGGTCAGAAATGGTAAAAACGGCTAGAGAGGCCCAAGTGATGAGAAAAAATGGCTTAGAAACGGCCAGAATTGGCCTAAAAATAGTTAGGGATGTGCAAAAATGGGTTAGAAATGGCCAAAAATGGCATTAAAAGTGTTAGGGATTTGCAAAACTGGCTTAGAAACGGCCAGAATTGGCCCAAAAATAGTTAGGGATATGCAAAAATGGGTTAGAAAGGGCAGAAAATGGGTATAAGGGGAGCAAAAACTGGCAAAAGTGTGTTGGAAATGGCCAAAAATGGCTTAAAAAACGTTAGAAATGGCCAAAAATGGGTCACAAAGGGCTAAAAACGGCTTGAGAGGCGCAAGAGATCAGCAAAACTGGCTTAGAAATGCCCAAAAATGGCATTAAAAGTGTTAGGGATTTGCAAAACTGGCTTAGAAACGGCCAGAATTGGGCCAAACATAGTTAGGGATATGCAAAAATGGGTTAGAAAGGGCAGAAAATGGGTTTAAGGGGCTTAAAAATTGGCAAAAGTGTGTTGGAAACGGCCAAAAATGGCCTAAAAAATGTTAGAGATTTGCAAACATGGGTTAGAAAGAGCAGAAAATGGGTATAAGGGGAGTAAAAACTGGCAAAAGTGTGTTGGAAATGTCCAAGAATGGCTGAGAATTGGCTAAGAATGGATAGAGGCGTAAGAGATGAGCCAAAATGCCTTTGAAATGGCCAAAAAATTGCTAAAAAAGGTTAGAAATGGCCAAATATGGGTCAGAAATGGTAAAAAACGGCTAGAGAGGCCCAAGTGATGAGAAAAAATGGCTTAGAAACGGCCAGAATTGGCCTAAAAATAGTTAGGGATGTGCAAAAATGGGTTAGAAATGGCCAAAAATGGCATTAAAAGTGTTAGGGATTTGCAAAACTGGCTTAGAAACGGCCAGAATTGGGCCCAAAAATAGTTAGGGATATGCAAAAATGGGTTAGAAAGGGCAGAAAATGGGTTTAAGGGGAGCAAAAACTGGCAAAAGTGTGTTGGAAATGGCCAAAAATGGCCTAAAAAATGTTAGAGATTTGCAAAAATGGTCAGAAAGGGTGAAAAATGGGTATAAGGGGAGTAAAAACTGGCAAAAGTGTGTTGGAAATGTCCAAGAATGGCTGAAAAATGGCTAAGAACGGATAGATGCGTAAGAGATGAGCCAAAATGCCTTTGAAATGGCCAAAAATTGCTAAAAAAGGTTAGAAATGGCCAAATATGGGTCAGAAATGGTAAAAAACGGCTAGAGAGGCCCAAGTGATGAGAAAAAAATGGCTTAGAAACGGCCAGAATTGGCCTAAAAATAGTTAGGGATGTGCAAAAATGGGTTAGAAATGGCCAAAAATGGCATTAAAAGTGTTAGGGATTTGCAAAACTGGCTTAGAAACGGCCAGAATTGGCCCAAAAATAGTTAGGGATATGCAAAAATGGGTTAGAAAGGGCAGAAAATGGGTATAAGGGGAGCAAAAACTGGCAAAAGTGTGTTGGAAATGGCCAAAAATGGCTTAACAAACGTTAGAAATGGCCAAAAATGGGTCACAAAGGGCTAAAAACGGCTTGAGAGGCGCAAGAGATCAGCAAAACTGGCTTAGAAATGGCCAAAAATGGCATTAAAAGTGTTAGGGATTTGCAAAACTGGCTTAGAAACGGCCAGAATTGGGCCAAAAATAGTTAGGGATATGCAAAAATGGGTTAGAAAGGGCAGAAAATGGGTTTAAGGGGCTTAAAAAATGGCAAAAGTGTGTTGGAAACGGCCAAAAATGGCCTAAAAAATGTTAGAGATTTGCAAACATGGGTTAGAAAGAGCAGAAAATGGGTATAAGGGGAGTAAAAACTGGCAAAAGTGTGTTGGAAATGTCCAAGAATGGCTGAGAATTGGCTAAGAATGGATAGAGGCGTAAGAGATGAGCCAAAATGCCTTTGAAATGGCCAAAAATTGCTAAAAAAGGTAAGAAATGGCCAAATATGGGTCAGAAATGGTAAAAACGGCTAGAGAGGCCCAAGTGATGAGAAAAAATGGCTTAGAAACGGCCAGAATTGGCCTAAAAATAGTTAGGGATGTGCAAAAATGGGTTAGAAATGGCCAAAAATGGCATTAAAAGTGTTAGGGATTTGCAAAACTGGCTTAGAAACGGCCAGAATTGGCCCAAAAATAGTTAGGGATATGCAAAAATGGGTTAGAAAGGGCAGAAAATGGGTATAAGGGGAGCAAAAACTGGCAAAAGTGTGTTGGAAATGGCCAAAAATGGCTTAAAAAACGTTAGAAATGGCCAAAAATGGGTCACAAAGGGCTAAAAACGGCTTGAGAGGCGCAAGAGATCAGCAAAACTGGCTTAGAAATGCCAAAAATGGCATTAAAAGTGTTAGGGATTTGCAAAACTGGCTTAGAAACGGCCAGAATTGGGCCAAAAATAGTTAGGGATATGCAAAAATGGGTTAGAAAGGGCAGAAAATGGGTTTAAGGGGCTTAAAAATTGGCAAAAGTGTGTTGGAAACGGCCAAAAATGGCCTAAAAAATGTTAGAGATTTGCAAACATGGGTTAGAAAGAGCAGAAAATGGGTATAAGGGGAGTAAAAACTGGCAAAAGTGTGTTGGAAATGTCCAAGAATGGCTGAGAATTGGCTAAGAATGGATAGAGGCGTAAGAGATGAGCCAAAATGCCTTTGAAATGGCCAAAAATTGCTAAAAAAGGTTAGAAATGGCCAAATATGGGTCAGAAATGGTAAAAACGGCTAGAGAGGCCCAAGTGATGAGAAAAAATGGCTTAGAAACGGCCAGAATTGGCCTAAAAATAGTTAGGGATGTGCAAAAATGGGTTAGAAATGGCCAAAAATGGCATTAAAAGTGTTAGGGATTTGCAAAACTGGCTTAGAAACGGCCAGAATTGGCCCAAAAATAGTTAGGGATATGCAAAAATGGGTTAGAAAGGGCAGAAAATGGGTATAAGGGGAGCAAAAACTGGCAAAAGTGTGTTGGAAATGGCCAAAAATGGCTTAAAAAACGTTAGAAATGGCCAAAAATGGGTCACAAAGGGCTAAAAACGGCTTGAGAGGCGCAAGAGATCAGCAAAACTGGCTTAGAAATGGCCAAAAATGGCATTAAAAGTGTTAGGGATTTGCAAAACTGGCTTAGAAACGGCCAGAATTGGGCCAAAAATAGTTAGGGATATGCAAAAATGGGTTAGAAAGGGCAGAAAATGGGTTTAAGGGGCTTAAAAATTGGCAAAAGTGTGTTGGAAACGGCCAAAAATGGCCTAAAAAATGTTAGAGATTTGCAAACATGGGTTAGAAAGAGCAGAAAATGGGTATAAGGGGAGTAAAAACTGGCAAAAGTGTGTTGGAAATGTCCAAGAATGGCTGAGAATTGGCTAAGAATGGATAGAGGCGTAAGAGATGAGCCAAAATGCCTTTGAAATGGCCAAAAATTGCTAAAAAAGGTTAGAAATGGCCAAATATGGGTCAGAAATGGTAAAAACGGCTAGAGAGGCCCAAGTGATGAGAAAAAATGGCTTAGAAACGGCCAGAATTGGCCTAAAAATAGTTAGGGATGTGCAAAAATGGGTTAGAAATGGCCAAAAATGGCATTAAAAGTGTTAGGGATTTGCAAAACTGGCTTAGAAACGGCCAGAATTGGCCCAAAAATAGTTAGGGATATGCAAAAATGGGTTAGAAAGGGCAGAAAATGGGTATAAGGGGAGCAAAAACTGGCAAAAGTGTGTTGGAAATGGCCAAAAATGGCCTAAAAAATGTTAGAGATTTGCAAAAATTGGTCAGAAAGGGTGAAAAATGGGTATAAGGGGAGTAAAAACTGGCAAAAGTGTGTTGGAAATGTCCAAGAATGGCTGAAAAATGGCTAAGAACGGACTGAGATGCGTAAGAGATGAGCCAAAATGCCTTTGAAATGGCCAAAAATTGCTAAAAAACGTTAGAAATGGCCAAATATGGGTCAGAAATGGTAAAAAACGGCTAGAGAGGCCCAAGTGATGAGAAAAAATGGCTTAGAAACGGCCAGAATTGGCCTAAAAATAGTTAGGGATGTGCAAAAATGGGTTAGAAATGGCCAAAAATGGCATTAAAAGTGTTAGGGATTTGCAAAACTGGCTTAGAAACGGCCAGAATTGGCCCAAAAATAGTTAGGGATATGCAAAAATGGGTTAGAAAGGGCAGAAAATGGGTATAAGGGGAGCAAAAACTGGCAAAAGTGTGTTGGAAATGGCCAAAAATGGCTTAAAAAACGTTAGAAATGGCCAAAAATGGGTCACAAAGGGCTAAAAACGGCTTGAGAGGCGCAAGAGATCAGCAAAACTGGCTTAGAAATGGCCAAAAATGGCATTAAAAGTGTTAGGGATTTGCAAAACTGGCTTAGAAACGGCCAGAATTGGGCCAAAAATAGTTAGGGATATGCAAAAATGGGTTAGAAAGGGCAGAAAATGGGTTTAAGGGGCTTAAAAATTGGCAAAAGTGTGTTGGAAACGGCCAAAAATGGCCTAAAAAATGTTAGAGATTTGCAAACATGGGTTAGAAAGAGCAGAAAATGGGTATAAGGGGAGTAAAAACTGGCAAAAGTGTGTTGGAAATGTCCAAGAATGGCTGAGAATTGGCTAAGAATGGATAGAGGCGTAAGAGATGAGCCAAAATGCCTTTGAAATGGCCAAAAATTGCTAAAAAAGGTAAGAAATGGCCAAATATGGGTCAGAAATGGTAAAAACGGCTAGAGAGGCCCAAGTGATGAGAAAAAATGGCTTAGAAACGGCCAGAATTGGCCTAAAAATAGTTAGGGATGTGCAAAAATGGGTTAGAAATGGCCAAAAATGGCATTAAAAGTGTTAGGGATTTGCAAAACTGGCTTAGAAACGGCCAGAATTGGCCCAAAAATAGTTAGGGATATGCAAAAATGGGTTAGAAAGGGCAGAAAATGGGTATAAGGGGAGCAAAAACTGGCAAAAGTGTGTTGGAAATGGCCAAAAATGGCTTAAAAAACGTTAGAAATGGCCAAAAATGGGTCACAAAGGGCTAAAAACGGCTTGAGAGGCGCAAGAGATCAGCAAAACTGGCTTAGAAATGGCCAAAAATGGCATTAAAAGTGTTAGGGATTTGCAAAACTGGCTTAGAAACGGCCAGAATTGGGCCAAAAATAGTTAGGGATATGCAAAAATGGGTTAGAAAGGGCAGAAAATGGGTTTAAGGGGCTTAAAAATTGGCAAAAGTGTGTTGGAAACGGCCAAAAATGGCCTAAAAAATGTTAGAGATTTGCAAACATGGGTTAGAAAGAGCAGAAAATGGGTATAAGGGGAGTAAAAACTGGCAAAAGTGTGTTGGAAATGTCCAAGAATGGCTGAGAATTGGCTAAGAATGGATAGAGGCGTAAGAGATGAGCCAAAATGCCTTTGAAATGGCCAAAAATTGCTAAAAAAGGTTAGAAATGGCCAAATATGGGTCAGAAATGGTAAAAAACGGCTAGAGAGGCCCAAGTGATGAGAAAAAATGGCTTAGAAACGGCCAGAATTGGCCTAAAAATAGTTAGGGATGTGCAAAAATGGGTTAGAAATGGCCAAAAATGGCATTAAAAGTGTTAGGGATTTGCAAAACTGGCTTAGAAACGGCCAGAATTGGCCCAAAAATAGTTAGGGATATGCAAAAATGGGTTAGAAAGGGCAGAAAATGGGTATAAGGGGAGCAAAAACTGGCAAAAGTGTGTTGGAAATGGCCAAAAATGGCTTAAAAAACGTTAGAAATGGCCAAAAATGGGTCACAAAGGGCTAAAAACGGCTTGAGAGGCGCAAGAGATCAGCAAAACTGGCTTAGAAATGGCCAAAAATGGCATTAAAAGTGTTAGGGATTTGCAAAACTGGCTTAGAAACGGCCAGAATTGGGCCAAAAATAGTTAGGGATATGCAAAAATGGGTTAGAAAGGGCAGAAAATGGGTTTAAGGGGCTTAAAAATTGGCAAAAGTGTGTTGGAAACGGCCAAAAATGGCCTAAAAAATGTTAGAGATTTGCAAACATGGGTTAGAAAGAGCAGAAAATGGGTATAAGGGGAGTAAAAACTGGCAAAAGTGTGTTGGAAATGTCCAAGAATGGCTGAGAATTGGCTAAGAATGGATAGAGGCGTAAGAGATGAGCCAAAATGCCTTTGAAATGGCCAAAAATTGCTAAAAAAGGTTAGAAATGGCCAAATATGGGTCAGAAATGGTAAAAACGGCTAGAGAGGCCCAAGTGATGAGAAAAAATGGCTTAGAAACGGCCAGAATTGGCCTAAAAATAGTTAGGGATGTGCAAAAATGGGTTAGAAATGGCCAAAAATGGCATTAAAAGTGTTAGGGATTTGCAAAACTGGCTTAGAAACGGCCAGAATTGGCCCAAAAATAGTTAGGGATATGCAAAAATGGGTTAGAAAGGGCAGAAAATGGGTAAGGGGAGCAAAAACTGGCAAAAGTGTGTTGGAAATGGCCAAAAATTGCTAAAAAACGTTAGAAATGGCCAAAAATGGGTCAGAAAGGGTGAAAAATGGGTATAAGGGGAGTAAAAACTGGCAAAAGTGTGTTGGAAATGTCCAAGAATGGCTGAAAAATGGCTAAGAACGGATGAGATGCGTAAGAGATGAGCCAAAATGCCTTTGAAATGGCCAAAAATTGCTAAAAAAGGTTAGAAATGGCCAAATATGGGTCAGAAATGGTAAAAAACGGCTAGAGAGGCCCAAGTGATGAGAAAAAATGGCTTAGAAACGGCCAGAATTGGCCTAAAAATAGTTAGGGATGTGCAAAAATGGGTTAGAAATGGCCAAAAATGGCATTAAAAGTGTTAGGGATTTGCAAAACTGGCTTAGAAACGGCCAGAATTGGCCCAAAAATAGTTAGGGATATGCAAAAATGGGTTAGAAAGGGCAGAAAATGGGTATAAGGGGAGCAAAAACTGGCAAAAGTGTGTTGGAAATGGCCAAAAATGGCTTAAAAAACGTTAGAAATGGCCAAAAATGGGTCACAAAGGGCTAAAAACGGCTTGAGAGGCGCAAGAGATCAGCAAAACTGGCTTAGAAATGGCCAAAAATGGCATTAAAAGTGTTAGGGATTTGCAAAACTGGCTTAGAAACGGCCAGAATTGGGCCAAAAATAGTTAGGGATATGCAAAAATGGGTTAGAAAGGGCAGAAAATGGGTTTAAGGGGCTTAAAAATTGGCAAAAGTGTGTTGGAAACGGCCAAAAATGGCCTAAAAAATGTTAGAGATTTGCAAACATGGGTTAGAAAGAGCAGAAAATGGGTATAAGGGGAGTAAAAACTGGCAAAAGTGTGTTGGAAATGTCCAAGAATGGCTGAGAATTGGCTAAGAATGGATAGAGGCGTAAGAGATGAGCCAAAATGCCTTTGAAATGGCCAAAAATTGCTAAAAAAGGTAAGAAATGGCCAAATATGGGTCAGAAATGGTAAAAACGGCTAGAGAGGCCCAAGTGATGAGAAAAAATGGCTTAGAAACGGCCAGAATTGGCCTAAAAATAGTTAGGGATGTGCAAAAATGGGTTAGAAATGGCCAAAAATGGCATTAAAAGTGTTAGGGATTTGCAAAACTGGCTTAGAAACGGCCAGAATTGGCCCAAAAATAGTTAGGGATATGCAAAAATGGGTTAGAAAGGGCAGAAAATGGGTATAAGGGGAGCAAAAACTGGCAAAAGTGTGTTGGAAATGGCCAAAAATGGCTTAAAAAAACGTTAGAAATGGCCAAAAATGGGTCACAAAGGGCTAAAAACGGCTTGAGAGGCGCAAGAGATCAGCAAAACTGGCTTAGAAATGGCCAAAAATGGCATTAAAAGTGTTAGGGATTTGCAAAACTGGCTTAGAAACGGCCAGAATTGGGCCAAAAATAGTTAGGGATATGCAAAAATGGGTTAGAAAGGGCAGAAAATGGGTTTAAGGGGCTTAAAAATTGGCAAAAGTGTGTTGGAAACGGCCAAAAATGGCCTAAAAAATGTTAGAGATTTGCAAACATGGGTTAGAAAGAGCAGAAAATGGGTATAAGGGGAGTAAAAACTGGCAAAAGTGTGTTGGAAATGTCCAAGAATGGCTGAGAATTGGCTAAGAATGGATAGAGGCGTAAGAGATGAGCCAAAATGCCTTTGAAATGGCCAAAAATTGCTAAAAAAGGTAAGAAATGGCCAAATATGGGTCAGAAATGGTAAAAACGGCTAGAGAGGCCCAAGTGATGAGAAAAAATGGCTTAGAAACGGCCAGAATTGGCCTAAAAATAGTTAGGGATGTGCAAAAATGGGTTAGAAATGGCCAAAAATGGCATTAAAAGTGTTAGGGATTTGCAAAACTGGCTTAGAAACGGCCAGAATTGGCCCAAAAATAGTTAGGGATATGCAAAAATGGGTTAGAAAGGGCAGAAAATGGGTATAAGGGGAGCAAAAACTGGCAAAAGTGTGTTGGAAATGGCCAAAAATGGCTTAAAAAACGTTAGAAATGGCCAAAAATGGGTCACAAAGGGCTAAAAACGGCTTGAGAGGCGCAAGAGATCAGCAAAACTGGCTTAGAAATGGCCAAAAATGGCATTAAAAGTGTTAGGGATTTGCAAAACTGGCTTAGAAACGGCCAGAATTGGGCCAAAAATAGTTAGGGATATGCAAAAATGGGTTAGAAAGGGCAGAAAATGGGTTTAAGGGGCTTAAAAATTGGCAAAAGTGTGTTGGAAACGGCCAAAAATGGCCTAAAAAATGTTAGAGATTTGCAAACATGGGTTAGAAAGAGCAGAAAATGGGTATAAGGGGAGTAAAAACTGGCAAAAGTGTGTTGGAAATGTCCAAGAATGGCTGAGAATTGGCTAAGAATGGATAGAGGCGTAAGAGATGAGCCAAAATGCCTTTGAAATGGCCAAAAATTGCTAAAAAAGGTAAGAAATGGCCAAATATGGGTCAGAAATGGTAAAAACGGCTAGAGAGGCCCAAGTGATGAGAAAAAATGGCTTAGAAACGGCCAGAATTGGCCTAAAAATAGTTAGGGATGTGCAAAAATGGGTTAGAAATGGCCAAAAATGGCATTAAAAGTGTTAGGGATTTGCAAAACTGGCTTAGAAACGGCCAGAATTGGCCCAAAAATAGTTAGGGATATGCAAAAATGGGTTAGAAAGGGCAGAAAATGGGTATAAGGGGAGCAAAAACTGGCAAAAGTGTGTTGGAAATGGCCAAAAATGGCTTAAAAAACGTTAGAAATGGCCAAAAATGGGTCACAAAGGGCTAAAAACGGCTTGAGAGGCGCAAGAGATCAGCAAAACTGGCTTAGAAATGGCCAAAAATGGCATTAAAAGTGTTAGGGATTTGCAAAACTGGCTTAGAAACGGCCAGAATTGGGCCAAAAATAGTTAGGGATATGCAAAAATGGGTTAGAAAGGGCAGAAAATGGGTTTAAGGGGCTTAAAAATTGGCAAAAGTGTGTTGGAAACGGCCAAAAATGGCCTAAAAAATGTTAGAGATTTGCAAACATGGGTTAGAAAGAGCAGAAAATGGGTATAAGGGGAGTAAAAACTGGCAAAAGTGTGTTGGAAATGTCCAAGAATGGCTGAGAATTGGCTAAGAATGGATAGAGGCGTAAGAGATGAGCCAAAATGCCTTTGAAATGGCCAAAAATTGCTAAAAAAGGTAAGAAATGGCCAAATATGGGTCAGAAATGGTAAAAACGGCTAGAGAGGCCCAAGTGATGAGAAAAAATGGCTTAGAAACGGCCAGAATTGGCCTAAAAATAGTTAGGGATGTGCAAAAATGGGTTAGAAATGGCCAAAAATGGCATTAAAAGTGTTAGGGATTTGCAAAACTGGCTTAGAAACGGCCAGAATTGGCCCAAAAATAGTTAGGGATATGCAAAAATGGGTTAGAAAGGGCAGAAAATGGGTATAAGGGGAGCAAAAACTGGCAAAAGTGTGTTGGAAATGGCCAAAAATGGCTTAAAAAACGTTAGAAATGGCCAAAAATGGGTCACAAAGGGCTAAAAACGGCTTGAGAGGCGCAAGAGATCAGCAAAACTGGCTTAGAAATGGCCAAAAATGGCATTAAAAGTGTTAGGGATTTGCAAAACTGGCTTAGAAACGGCCAGAATTGGGCCAAAAATAGTTAGGGATATGCAAAAATGGGTTAGAAAGGGCAGAAAATGGGTTTAAGGGGCTTAAAAATTGGCAAAAGTGTGTTGGAAACGGCCAAAAATGGCCTAAAAAATGTTAGAGATTTGCAAACATGGGTTAGAAAGAGCAGAAAATGGGTATAAGGGGAGTAAAAACTGGCAAAAGTGTGTTGGAAATGTCCAAGAATGGCTGAGAATTGGCTAAGAATGGATAGAGGCGTAAGAGATGAGCCAAAATGCCTTTGAAATGGCCAAAAATTGCTAAAAAAGGTAAGAAATGGCCAAATATGGGTCAGAAATGGTAAAAACGGCTAGAGAGGCCCAAGTGATGAGAAAAAATGGCTTAGAAACGGCCAGAATTGGCCTAAAAATAGTTAGGGATGTGCAAAAATGGGTTAGAAATGGCCAAAAATGGCATTAAAAGTGTTAGGGATTTGCAAAACTGGCTTAGAAACGGCCAGAATTGGCCCAAAAATAGTTAGGGATATGCAAAAATGGGTTAGAAAGGGCAGAAAATGGGTATAAGGGGAGCAAAAACTGGCAAAAGTGTGTTGGAAATGGCCAAAAATGGCTTAAAAAACGTTAGAAATGGCCAAAAATGGGTCACAAAGGGCTAAAAACGGCTTGAGAGGCGCAAGAGATCAGCAAAACTGGCTTAGAAATGCCCAAAAATGGCATTAAAAGTGTTAGGGATTTGCAAAACTGGCTTAGAAACGGCCAGAATTGGGCCAAAAATAGTTAGGGATATGCAAAAATGGGTTAGAAAGGGCAGAAAATGGGTATAAGGGGAGCAAAAACTGGCAAAAGTGTGTTGGAAATGGCCAAAAATGGCATAAAAAAAGTTAGAAATGTGCAAAAATGGGTTAGAAAGGGCTAAAAACGGCTTGAGAGGCGCAAGAGATTTGCAAAACTGGCTTAGAAACGGCCAGAATTGGCCCAAAAATAGTTAGGGATATGCAAAAATGGGTTAGAAAGGGCAGAAAATGGGTATAAGGGGAGCAAAAACTGGCAAAAGTTTGTTGGAAATGGCCAAAAATGGCTTAAAAAACGTTAGAAATGGCCAAAAATGGGTCACAAAGGGCTAAAAACGGCTTGAGAGGCGCAAGAGATCAGCAAAACTGGCTTAGAAATGGCCAAAAATGGCATTTAAAGTGTTAGGGATTTGCAAAACTGGCTTAGAAACGGCCAGAATTGGGCCAAAAATAGTTAGGGATATGCAAAAATGGGTTAGAAAGGGCAGAAAATGGGTTTAAGGGGCTTAAAAATTGGCAAAAGTGTGTTGGAAACGGCCAAAAATGGCCTAAAAAATGTTAGAGATTTGCAAACATGGGTTAGAAAGAGCAGAAAATGGGTATAAGGGGAGTAAAAACTGGCAAAAGTGTGTTGGAAATGTCCAAGAATGGCTGAGAATTGGCTAAGAATGGATAGAGGCGTAAGAGATGAGCCAAAATGCCTTTGAAATGGCCAAAAATTGCTAAAAAAGGTAAGAAATGGCCAAATATGGGTCAGAAATGGTAAAAACGGCTAGAGAGGCCCAAGTGATGAGAAAAAATGGCTTAGAAACGGCCAGAATTGGCCTAAAAATAGTTAGGGATGTGCAAAAATGGGTTAGAAATGGCCAAAAATGGCATTAAAAGTGTTAGGGATTTGCAAAACTGGCTTAGAAACGGCCAGAATTGGCCCAAAAATAGTTAGGGATATGCAAAAATGGGTTAGAAAGGGCAGAAAATGGGTATAAGGGGAGCAAAAACTGGCAAAAGTGTGTTGGAAATGGCCAAAAATGGCTTAAAAAACGTTAGAAATGGCCAAAAATGGGTCACAAAGGGCTAAAAACGGCTTGAGAGGCGCAAGAGATCAGCAAAACTGGCTTAGAAATGGCCAAAAATGGCATTAAAAGTGTTAGGGATTTGCAAAACTGGCTTAGAAACGGCCAGAATTGGGCCAAAAATAGTTAGGGATATGCAAAAATGGGTTAGAAAGGGCAGAAAATGGGTTTAAGGGGCTTAAAAATTGGCAAAAGTGTGTTGGAAACGGCCAAAAATGGCCTAAAAAATGTTAGAGATTTGCAAACATGGGTTAGAAAGAGCAGAAAATGGGTATAAGGGGAGTAAAAACTGGCAAAAGTGTGTTGGAAATGTCCAAGAATGGCTGAGAATTGGCTAAGAATGGATAGAGGCGTAAGAGATGAGCCAAAATGCCTTTGAAATGGCCAAAAATTGCTAAAAAAGGTTAGAAATGGCCAAATATGGGTCAGAAATGGTAAAAACGGCTAGAGAGGCCCAAGTGATGAGAAAAAATGGCTTAGAAACGGCCAGAATTGGCCTAAAAATAGTTAGGGATGTGCAAAAATGGGTTAGAAATGGCCAAAAATGGCATTAAAAGTGTTAGGGATTTGCAAAACTGGCTTAGAAACGGCCAGAATTGGCCCAAAAATAGTTAGGGATATGCAAAAATGGGTTAGAAAGGGCAGAAAATGGGTATAAGGGGAGCAAAAACTGGCAAAAGTGTGTTGGAAATGGCCAAAAATGGCTTAAAAAACGTTAGAAATGGCCAAAAATGGGTCACAAAGGGCTAAAAACGGCTTGAGAGGCGCAAGAGATCAGCAAAACTGGCTTAGAAATGGCCAAAAATGGCATTTAAAGTGTTAGGGATTTGCAAAACTGGCTTAGAAACGGCCAGAATTGGGCCAAAAATAGTTAGGGATATGCAAAAATGGGTTAGAAAGGGCAGAAAATGGGTTTAAGGGGCTTAAAAATTGGCAAAAGTGTGTTGGAAACGGCCAAAAATGGCCTAAAAAATGTTAGAGATTTGCAAACATGGGTTAGAAAGAGCAGAAAATGGGTATAAGGGGAGTAAAAACTGGCAAAAGTGTGTTGGAAATGTCCAAGAATGGCTGAGAATTGGCTAAGAATGGATAGAGGCGTAAGAGATGAGCCAAAATGCCTTTGAAATGGCCAAAAATTGCTAAAAAAGGTTAGAAATGGCCAAATATGGGTCAGAAATGGTAAAAACGGCTAGAGAGGCCCAAGTGATGAGAAAAAATGGCTTAGAAACGGCCAGAATTGGCCTAAAAATAGTTAGGGATGTGCAAAAATGGGTTAGAAATGGCCAAAAATGGCATTAAAAGTGTTAGGGATTTGCAAAACTGGCTTAGAAACGGCCAGAATTGGCCCAAAAATAGTTAGGGATATGCAAAAATGGGTTAGAAAGGGCAGAAAATGGGTATAAGGGGAGCAAAAACTGGCAAAAGTGTGTTGGAAATGGCCAAAAATGGCTTAAAAAACGTTAGAAATGGCCAAAAATGGGTCACAAAGGGCTAAAAACGGCTTGAGAGGCGCAAGAGATCAGCAAAACTGGCTTAGAAATGGCCAAAAATGGCATTAAAAGTGTTAGGGATTTGCAAAACTGGCTTAGAAACGGCCAGAATTGGGCCAAAAATAGTTAGGGATATGCAAAAATGGGTTAGAAAGGGCAGAAAATGGGTTTAAGGGGCTTAAAAATTGGCAAAAGTGTGTTGGAAACGGCCAAAAATGGCCTAAAAAATGTTAGAGATTTGCAAACATGGGTTAGAAAGAGCAGAAAATGGGTATAAGGGGAGTAAAAACTGGCAAAAGTGTGTTGGAAATGTCCAAGAATGGCTGAGAATTGGCTAAGAATGGATAGAGGCGTAAGAGATGAGCCAAAATGCCTTTGAAATGGCCAAAAATTGCTAAAAAAGGTTAGAAATGGCCAAATATGGGTCAGAAATGGTAAAAACGGCTAGAGAGGCCCAAGTGATGAGAAAAAATGGCTTAGAAACGGCCAGAATTGGCCTAAAAATAGTTAGGGATGTGCAAAAATGGGTTAGAAATGGCCAAAAATGGCATTAAAAGTGTTAGGGATTTGCAAAACTGGCTTAGAAACGGCCAGAATTGGCCCAAAAATAGTTAGGGATATGCAAAAATGGGTTAGAAAGGGCAGAAAATGGGTATAAGGGGAGCAAAAACTGGCAAAAGTGTGTTGGAAATGGCCAAAAATGGCTTAAAAAACGTTAGAAATGGCCAAAAATGGGTCACAAAGGGCTAAAAACGGCTTGAGAGGCGCAAGAGATCAGCAAAACTGGCTTAGAAATGGCCAAAAATGGCATTAAAAGTGTTAGGGATTTGCAAAACTGGCTTAGAAACGGCCAGAATTGGGCCAAAAATAGTTAGGGATATGCAAAAATGGGTTAGAAAGGGCAGAAAATGGGTTTAAGGGGCTTAAAAATTGGCAAAAGTGTGTTGGAAACGGCCAAAAATGGCCTAAAAAATGTTAGAGATTTGCAAACATGGGTTAGAAAGAGCAGAAAATGGGTATAAGGGGAGTAAAAACTGGCAAAAGTGTGTTGGAAATGTCCAAGAATGGCTGAGAATTGGCTAAGAATGGATAGAGGCGTAAGAGATGAGCCAAAATGCCTTTGAAATGGCCAAAAATTGCTAAAAAAGGTAAGAAATGGCCAAATATGGGTCAGAAATGGTAAAAACGGCTAGAGAGGCCCAAGTGATGAGAAAAAATGGCTTAGAAACGGCCAGAATTGGCCTAAAAATAGTTAGGGATGTGCAAAAATGGGTTAGAAATGGCCAAAAATGGCATTAAAAGTGTTAGGGATTTGCAAAACTGGCTTAGAAACGGCCAGAATTGGCCCAAAAATAGTTAGGGATATGCAAAAATGGGTTAGAAAGGGCAGAAAATGGGTATAAGGGGAGCAAAAACTGGCAAAAGTGTGTTGGAAATGGCCAAAAATGGCTTAAAAAACGTTAGAAATGGCCAAAAATGGGTCACAAAGGGCTAAAAACGGCTTGAGAGGCGCAAGAGATCAGCAAAACTGGCTTAGAAATGGCCAAAAATGGCATTAAAAGTGTTAGGGATTTGCAAAACTGGCTTAGAAACGGCCAGAATTGGGCCAAAAATAGTTAGGGATATGCAAAAATGGGTTAGAAAGGGCAGAAAATGGGTATAAGGGGAGCAAAAACTGGCAAAAGTGTGTTGGAAATGGCCAAAAATGGCCTAAAAAACGTTAGAAATGGCCAAAAATGGGTTAGAAAGGGCTAAAAACGGCTTGAGAGGCGCAAGAGATTTGCAAAACTGGCTTAGAAACGGCCAGAATTGGCCCAAAAATAGTTAGGGATATGCAAAAATGGGTTAGAAAGGGCAGAAAATGGGTATAAGGGGAGCAAAAACTGGCAAAAGTTTGTTGGAAATGTCCAAAAATGGCTTAAAAAACGTTAGAAATGGCCAAAAATGGGTCACAAAGGGCTAAAAACGGCTTGAGAGGCGCAAGAGATCAGCAAAACTGGCTTAGAAATGGCCAAAAATGGCATTTAAAGTGTTAGGGATTTGCAAAACTGGCTTAGAAACGGCCAGAATTGGGCCAAAAATAGTTAGGGATATGCAAAAATGGGTTAGAAAGGGCAGAAAATGGGTTTAAGGGGCTTAAAAATTGGCAAAAGTGTGTTGGAAACGGCCAAAAATGGCCTAAAAAATGTTAGAGATTTGCAAACATGGGTTAGAAAGAGCAGAAAATGGGTATAAGGGGAGTAAAAACTGGCAAAAGTGTGTTGGAAATGTCCAAGAATGGCTGAGAATTGGCTAAGAATGGATAGAGGCGTAAGAGATGAGCCAAAATGCCTTTGAAATGGCCAAAAATTGCTAAAAAAGGTTAGAAATGGCCAAATATGGGTCAGAAATGGTAAAAACGGCTAGAGAGGCCCAAGTGATGAGAAAAAATGGCTTAGAAACGGCCAGAATTGGCCTAAAAATAGTTAGGGATGTGCAAAAATGGGTTAGAAATGGCCAAAAATGGCATTAAAAGTGTTAGGGATTTGCAAAACTGGCTTAGAAACGGCCAGAATTGGCCCAAAAATAGTTAGGGATATGCAAAAATGGGTTAGAAAGGGCAGAAAATGGGTATAAGGGGAGCAAAAACTGGCAAAAGTGTGTTGGAAATGGCCAAAAATGGCTTAAAAAACGTTAGAAATGGCCAAAAATGGGTCACAAAGGGCTAAAAACGGCTTGAGAGGCGCAAGAGATCAGCAAAACTGGCTTAGAAATGGCCAAAAATGGCATTAAAAGTGTTAGGGATTTGCAAAACTGGCTTAGAAACGGCCAGAATTGGGCCAAAAATAGTTAGGGATATGCAAAAATGGGTTAGAAAGGGCAGAAAATGGGTTTAAGGGGCTTAAAAATTGGCAAAAGTGTGTTGGAAACGGCCAAAAATGGCCTAAAAAATGTTAGAGATTTGCAAACATGGGTTAGAAAGAGCAGAAAATGGGTATAAGGGGAGTAAAAACTGGCAAAAGTGTGTTGGAAATGTCCAAGAATGGCTGAGAATTGGCTAAGAATGGATAGAGGCGTAAGAGATGAGCCAAAATGCCTTTGAAATGGCCAAAAATTGCTAAAAAAGGTTAGAAATGGCCAAATATGGGTCAGAAATGGTAAAAACGGCTAGAGAGGCCCAAGTGATGAGAAAAAATGGCTTAGAAACGGCCAGAATTGGCCTAAAAATAGTTAGGGATGTGCAAAAATGGGTTAGAAATGGCCAAAAATGGCATTAAAAGTGTTAGGGATTTGCAAAACTGGCTTAGAAACGGCCAGAATTGGCCCAAAAATAGTTAGGGATATGCAAAAATGGGTTAGAAAGGGCAGAAAATGGGTATAAGGGGAGCAAAAACTGGCAAAAGTGTGTTGGAAATGGCCAAAAATGGCTTAAAAAACGTTAGAAATGGCCAAAAATGGGTCACAAAGGGCTAAAAACGGCTTGAGAGGCGCAAGAGATCAGCAAAACTGGCTTAGAAATGGCCAAAAATGGCATTAAAAGTGTTAGGGATTTGCAAAACTGGCTTAGAAACGGCCAGAATTGGGCCAAAAATAGTTAGGGATATGCAAAAATGGGTTAGAAAGGGCAGAAAATGGGTTTAAGGGGCTTAAAAATTGGCAAAAGTGTGTTGGAAACGGCCAAAAATGGCCTAAAAAATGTTAGAGATTTGCAAACATGGGTTAGAAAGAGCAGAAAATGGGTATAAGGGGAGTAAAAACTGGCAAAAGTGTGTTGGAAATGTCCAAGAATGGCTGAGAATTGGCTAAGAATGGATAGAGGCGTAAGAGATGAGCCAAAATGCCTTTGAAATGGCCAAAAATTGCTAAAAAAGGTTAGAAATGGCCAAATATGGGTCAGAAATGGTAAAAACGGCTAGAGAGGCCCAAGTGATGAGAAAAAATGGCTTAGAAACGGCCAGAATTGGCCTAAAAATAGTTAGGGATGTGCAAAAATGGGTTAGAAATGGCCAAAAATGGCATTAAAAGTGTTAGGGATTTGCAAAACTGGCTTAGAAACGGCCAGAATTGGCCCAAAAATAGTTAGGGATATGCAAAAATGGGTTAGAAAGGGCAGAAAATGGGTATAAGGGGAGCAAAAACTGGCAAAAGTGTGTTGGAAATGGCCAAAAATGGCTTAAAAAACGTTAGAAATGGCCAAAAATGGGTCACAAAGGGCTAAAAACGGCTTGAGAGGCGCAAGAGATCAGCAAAACTGGCTTAGAAATGGCCAAAAATGGCATTTAAAGTGTTAGGGATTTGCAAAACTGGCTTAGAAACGGCCAGAATTGGGCCAAAAATAGTTAGGGATATGCAAAAATGGGTTAGAAAGGGCAGAAAATGGGTTTAAGGGGCTTAAAAATTGGCAAAAGTGTGTTGGAAACGGCCAAAAATGGCCTAAAAAATGTTAGAGATTTGCAAACATGGGTTAGAAAGAGCAGAAAATGGGTATAAGGGGAGTAAAAACTGGCAAAAGTGTGTTGGAAATGTCCAAGAATGGCTGAGAATTGGCTAAGAATGGATAGAGGCGTAAGAGATGAGCCAAAATGCCTTTGAAATGGCCAAAAATTGCTAAAAAAGGTTAGAAATGGCCAAATATGGGTCAGAAATGGTAAAAACGGCTAGAGAGGCCCAAGTGATGAGAAAAAATGGCTTAGAAACGGCCAGAATTGGCCTAAAAATAGTTAGGGATGTGCAAAAATGGGTTAGAAATGGCCAAAAATGGCATTAAAAGTGTTAGGGATTTGCAAAACTGGCTTAGAAACGGCCAGAATTGGCCCAAAAATAGTTAGGGATATGCAAAAATGGGTTAGAAAGGGCAGAAAATGGGTATAAGGGGAGCAAAAACTGGCAAAAGTGTGTTGGAAATGGCCAAAAATGGCTTAAAAAACGTTAGAAATGGCCAAAAATGGGTCACAAAGGGCTAAAAACGGCTTGAGAGGCGCAAGAGATCAGCAAAACTGGCTTAGAAATGCCAAAAATGGCATTTAAAGTGTTAGGGATTTGCAAAACTGGCTTAGAAACGGCCAGAATTGGGCCAAAAATAGTTAGGGATATGCAAAAATGGGTTAGAAAGGGCAGAAAATGGGTTTAAGGGGCTTAAAAATTGGCAAAAGTGTGTTGGAAACGGCCAAAAATGGCCTAAAAAATGTTAGAGATTTGCAAACATGGGTTAGAAAGAGCAGAAAATGGGTATAAGGGGAGTAAAAACTGGCAAAAGTGTGTTGGAAATGTCCAAGAATGGCTGAGAATTGGCTAAGAATGGATAGAGGCGTAAGAGATGAGCCAAAATGCCTTTGAAATGGCCAAAAATTGCTAAAAAAGGTAAGAAATGGCCAAATATGGGTCAGAAATGGTAAAAACGGCTAGAGAGGCCCAAGTGATGAGAAAAAATGGCTTAGAAACGGCCAGAATTGGCCTAAAAATAGTTAGGGATGTGCAAAAATGGGTTAGAAATGGCCAAAAATGGCATTAAAAGTGTTAGGGATTTGCAAAACTGGCTTAGAAACGGCCAGAATTGGCCCAAAAATAGTTAGGGATATGCAAAAATGGGTTAGAAAGGGCAGAAAATGGGTATAAGGGGAGCAAAAACTGGCAAAAGTGTGTTGGAAATGGCCAAAAATGGCTTAAAAAACGTTAGAAATGGCCAAAAATGGGTCACAAAGGGCTAAAAACGGCTTGAGAGGCGCAAGAGATCAGCAAAACTGGCTTAGAAATGGCCAAAAATGGCATTAAAAGTGTTAGGGATTTGCAAAACTGGCTTAGAAACGGCCAGAATTGGGCCAAAAATAGTTAGGGATATGCAAAAATGGGTTAGAAAGGGCAGAAAATGGGTTTAAGGGGCTTAAAAATTGGCAAAAGTGTGTTGGAAACGGCCAAAAATGGCCTAAAAAATGTTAGAGATTTGCAAACATGGGTTAGAAAGAGCAGAAAATGGGTATAAGGGGAGTAAAAACTGGCAAAAGTGTGTTGGAAATGTCCAAGAATGGCTGAGAATTGGCTAAGAATGGATAGAGGCGTAAGAGATGAGCCAAAATGCCTTTGAAATGGCCAAAAATTGCTAAAAAAGGTTAGAAATGGCCAAATATGGGTCAGAAATGGTAAAAACGGCTAGAGAGGCCCAAGTGATGAGAAAAAATGGCTTAGAAACGGCCAGAATTGGCCTAAAAATAGTTAGGGATGTGCAAAAATGGGTTAGAAATGGCCAAAAATGGCATTAAAAGTGTTAGGGATTTGCAAAACTGGCTTAGAAACGGCCAGAATTGGCCCAAAAATAGTTAGGGATATGCAAAAATGGGTTAGAAAGGGCAGAAAATGGGTATAAGGGGAGCAAAAACTGGCAAAAGTGTGTTGGAAATGGCCAAAAATGGCTTAAAAAACGTTAGAAATGGCCAAAAATGGGTCACAAAGGGCTAAAAACGGCTTGAGAGGCGCAAGAGATCAGCAAAACTGGCTTAGAAATGCCAAAAATGGCATTAAAAGTGTTAGGGATTTGCAAAACTGGCTTAGAAACGGCCAGAATTGGGCCAAAAATAGTTAGGGATATGCAAAAATGGGTTAGAAAGGGCAGAAAATGGGTATAAGGGGAGAAAAAACTGGCAAAAGTGTGTTGGAAACGGCCAAAAATGGCCTAAAAAAATGTTAGAAATGGCAAAAATGGGTTAGAAAGGGCAAAAAATGGCTTGAAGGTGTAAGAGATTTGCAAAACTGGCTTAGAAACGGCCAGAATTGGCCCAAAAATAGTTAGGGATATGCAAAAATGGGTTAGAAAGGGCAGAAAATGGGTATAAGGGAGCAAAAACTGGCAAAAGTTTGTTGGAAATGGCCAAAAATGGCTTAAAAAACGTTAGAAATGGCCAAAAATGGGTCACAAAGGGCTAAAAACGGCTTGAGAGGCGCAAGAGATCAGCAAAACTGGCTTAGAAATGGCCAAAAATGGCATTTAAAGTGTTAGGGATTTGCAAAACTGGCTTAGAAACGGCCAGAATTGGGCCAAAAATAGTTAGGGATATGCAAAAATGGGTTAGAAAGGGCAGAAAATGGGTTTAAGGGGCTTAAAAATTGGCAAAAGTGTGTTGGAAACGGCCAAAAATGGCCTAAAAAATGTTAGAGATTTGCAAACATGGGTTAGAAAGAGCAGAAAATGGGTATAAGGGGAGTAAAAACTGGCAAAAGTGTGTTGGAAATGTCCAAGAATGGCTGAGAATTGGCTAAGAATGGATAGAGGCGTAAGAGATGAGCCAAAATGCCTTTGAAATGGCCAAAAATTGCTAAAAAAGGTTAGAAATGGCCAAATATGGGTCAGAAATGGTAAAAACGGCTAGAGAGGCCCAAGTGATGAGAAAAAATGGCTTAGAAACGGCCAGAATTGGCCTAAAAATAGTTAGGGATGTGCAAAAATGGGTTAGAAATGGCCAAAAATGGCATTAAAAGTGTTAGGGATTTGCAAAACTGGCTTAGAAACGGCCAGAATTGGCCCAAAAATAGTTAGGGATATGCAAAAATGGGTTAGAAAGGGCAGAAAATGGGTATAAGGGGAGCAAAAACTGGCAAAAGTGTGTTGGAAATGGCCAAAAATGGCTTAAAAAACGTTAGAAATGGCCAAAAATGGGTCACAAAGGGCTAAAAACGGCTTGAGAGGCGCAAGAGATCAGCAAAACTGGCTTAGAAATGCCAAAAATGGCATTAAAAGTGTTAGGGATTTGCAAAACTGGCTTAGAAACGGCCAGAATTGGGCCAAAAATAGTTAGGGATATGCAAAAATGGGTTAGAAAGGGCAGAAAATGGGTTTAAGGGGCTTAAAAATTGGCAAAAGTGTGTTGGAAACGGCCAAAAATGGCCTAAAAAATGTTAGAGATTTGCAAACATGGGTTAGAAAGAGCAGAAAATGGGTATAAGGGGAGTAAAAACTGGCAAAAGTGTGTTGGAAATGTCCAAGAATGGCTGAGAATTGGCTAAGAATGGATAGAGGCGTAAGAGATGAGCCAAAATGCCTTTGAAATGGCCAAAAATTGCTAAAAAAGGTTAGAAATGGCCAAATATGGGTCAGAAATGGTAAAAACGGCTAGAGAGGCCCAAGTGATGAGAAAAAATGGCTTAGAAACGGCCAGAATTGGCCTAAAAATAGTTAGGGATGTGCAAAAATGGGTTAGAAATGGCCAAAAATGGCATTAAAAGTGTTAGGGATTTGCAAAACTGGCTTAGAAACGGCCAGAATTGGCCCAAAAATAGTTAGGGATATGCAAAAATGGGTTAGAAAGGGCAGAAAATGGGTATAAGGGGAGCAAAAACTGGCAAAAGTGTGTTGGAAATGGCCAAAAATGGCTTAAAAAACGTTAGAAATGGCCAAAAATGGGTCACAAAGGGCTAAAAACGGCTTGAGAGGCGCAAGAGATCAGCAAAACTGGCTTAGAAATGCCAAAAATGGCATTAAAAGTGTTAGGGATTTGCAAAACTGGCTTAGAAACGGCCAGAATGGGCCAAAAATAGTTAGGGATATGCAAAAATGGGTTAGAAAGGGCAGAAAATGGTTATAAGGGAGCAAAAACTGGCAAAAGTGTGTTGGAAATGGCCAAAAATGGCCTAAAAAAAGTTAGAAATGGCCAAAAATGGGTTAGAAAGGGCTAAAAATGGCTTGAGAGGTGCAAGGGATTTGCAAAACTGGCTTAGAAACGGCCAGAATTGGCCCAAAAATAGTTAGGGATATGCAAAAATGGGTTAGAAAGGGCAGAAAATGGGTATAAGGGGAGCAAAAACTGGCAAAAGTGTGTTGGAAATGGCCAAAAATGGCTTAAAAAACGTTAGAAATGGCCAAAAATGGGTCACAAAGGGCTAAAAACGGCTTGAGAGGCGCAAGAGATCAGCAAAACTGGCTTAGAAATGGCCAAAAATGGCATTTAAAGTGTTAGGGATTTGCAAAACTGGCTTAGAAACGGCCAGAATTGGGCCAAAAATAGTTAGGGATATGCAAAAATGGGTTAGAAAGGGCAGAAAATGGGTTTAAGGGGCTTAAAAATTGGCAAAAGTGTGTTGGAAACGGCCAAAAATGGCCTAAAAAATGTTAGAGATTTGCAAACATGGGTTAGAAAGAGCAGAAAATGGGTATAAGGGGAGTAAAAACTGGCAAAAGTGTGTTGGAAATGTCCAAGAATGGCTGAGAATTGGCTAAGAATGGATAGAGGCGTAAGAGATGAGCCAAAATGCCTTTGAAATGGCCAAAAATTGCTAAAAAAGGTTAGAAATGGCCAAATATGGGTCAGAAATGGTAAAAACGGCTAGAGAGGCCCAAGTGATGAGAAAAAATGGCTTAGAAACGGCCAGAATTGGCCTAAAAATAGTTAGGGATGTGCAAAAATGGGTTAGAAATGGCCAAAAATGGCATTAAAAGTGTTAGGGATTTGCAAAACTGGCTTAGAAACGGCCAGAATTGGCCCAAAAATAGTTAGGGATATGCAAAAATGGGTTAGAAAGGGCAGAAAATGGGTATAAGGGGAGCAAAAACTGGCAAAAGTGTGTTGGAAATGGCCAAAAATGGCTTAAAAAACGTTAGAAATGGCCAAAAATGGGTCACAAAGGGCTAAAAACGGCTTGAGAGGCGCAAGAGATCAGCAAAACTGGCTTAGAAATGGCCAAAAATGGCATTAAAAGTGTTAGGGATTTGCAAAACTGGCTTAGAAACGGCCAGAATTGGGCCAAAAATAGTTAGGGATATGCAAAAATGGGTTAGAAAGGGCAGAAAATGGGTTTAAGGGGCTTAAAAATTGGCAAAAGTGTGTTGGAAACGGCCAAAAATGGCCTAAAAAATGTTAGAGATTTGCAAACATGGGTTAGAAAGAGCAGAAAATGGGTATAAGGGGAGTAAAAACTGGCAAAAGTGTGTTGGAAATGTCCAAGAATGGCTGAGAATTGGCTAAGAATGGATAGAGGCGTAAGAGATGAGCCAAAATGCCTTTGAAATGGCCAAAAATTGCTAAAAAAGGTTAGAAATGGCCAAATATGGGTCAGAAATGGTAAAAACGGCTAGAGAGGCCCAAGTGATGAGAAAAAATGGCTTAGAAACGGCCAGAATTGGCCTAAAAATAGTTAGGGATGTGCAAAAATGGGTTAGAAATGGCCAAAAATGGCATTAAAAGTGTTAGGGATTTGCAAAACTGGCTTAGAAACGGCCAGAATTGGCCCAAAAATAGTTAGGGATATGCAAAAATGGGTTAGAAAGGGCAGAAAATGGGTATAAGGGGAGCAAAAACTGGCAAAAGTGTGTTGGAAATGGCCAAAAATGGCTTAAAAAACGTTAGAAATGGCCAAAAATGGGTCACAAAGGGCTAAAAACGGCTTGAGAGGCGCAAGAGATCAGCAAAACTGGCTTAGAAATGCCAAAAATGGCATTAAAAGTGTTAGGGATTTGCAAAACTGGCTTAGAAACGGCCAGAATTGGGCCAAAAATAGTTAGGGATATGCAAAAATGGGTTAGAAAGGGCAGAAAATGGGTATAAGGGGAGTAAAAAATGGCAAAAGTGTGTTGGAAATGGCCAAAAATGGCTTAAAAAACGTTAGAAATGGCAAAAATGGGTTACAAAGGGCCAAAAACGGCTTGAGAGGCGCAAGAGATCAGCAAAACTGGCTTAGAAACGGCCAGAATTGGCCCAAAAATAGTTAGGGATATGCAAAAATGGGTTAGAAAGGGCAGAAAATGGGTATAAGGGGAGCAAAAACTGGCAAAAGTTTGTTGGAAATGGCCAAAAATGGCTTAAAAAACGTTAGAAATGGCCAAAAATGGGTCACAAAGGGCTAAAAAACGGCTTGAGAGGCGCAAGAGATCAGCAAAACTGGCTTAGAAATGGCCAAAAATGGCATTTAAAGTGTTAGGGATTTGCAAAACTGGCTTAGAAACGGCCAGAATTGGGCCAAAAATAGTTAGGGATATGCAAAAATGGGTTAGAAAGGGCAGAAAATGGGTTTAAGGGGCTTAAAAATTGGCAAAAGTGTGTTGGAAACGGCCAAAAATGGCCTAAAAAATGTTAGAGATTTGCAAACATGGGTTAGAAAGAGCAGAAAATGGGTATAAGGGGAGTAAAAACTGGCAAAAGTGTGTTGGAAATGTCCAAGAATGGCTGAGAATTGGCTAAGAATGGATAGAGGCGTAAGAGATGAGCCAAAATGCCTTTGAAATGGCCAAAAATTGCTAAAAAAGGTTAGAAATGGCCAAATATGGGTCAGAAATGGTAAAAACGGCTAGAGAGGCCCAAGTGATGAGAAAAAATGGCTTAGAAACGGCCAGAATTGGCCTAAAAATAGTTAGGGATGTGCAAAAATGGGTTAGAAATGGCCAAAAATGGCATTAAAAGTGTTAGGGATTTGCAAAACTGGCTTAGAAACGGCCAGAATTGGCCCAAAAATAGTTAGGGATATGCAAAAATGGGTTAGAAAGGGCAGAAAATGGGTATAAGGGGAGCAAAAACTGGCAAAAGTGTGTTGGAAATGGCCAAAAATGGCTTAAAAAACGTTAGAAATGGCCAAAAATGGGTCACAAAGGGCTAAAAACGGCTTGAGAGGCGCAAGAGATCAGCAAAACTGGCTTAGAAATGGCCAAAAATGGCATTAAAAGTGTTAGGGATTTGCAAAACTGGCTTAGAAACGGCCAGAATTGGGCCAAAAATAGTTAGGGATATGCAAAAATGGGTTAGAAAGGGCAGAAAATGGGTTTAAGGGGCTTAAAAATTGGCAAAAGTGTGTTGGAAACGGCCAAAAATGGCCTAAAAAATGTTAGAGATTTGCAAACATGGGTTAGAAAGAGCAGAAAATGGGTATAAGGGGAGTAAAAACTGGCAAAAGTGTGTTGGAAATGTCCAAGAATGGCTGAGAATTGGCTAAGAATGGATAGAGGCGTAAGAGATGAGCCAAAATGCCTTTGAAATGGCCAAAAATTGCTAAAAAAGGTTAGAAATGGCCAAATATGGGTCAGAAATGGTAAAAACGGCTAGAGAGGCCCAAGTGATGAGAAAAAATGGCTTAGAAACGGCCAGAATTGGCCTAAAAATAGTTAGGGATGTGCAAAAATGGGTTAGAAATGGCCAAAAATGGCATTAAAAGTGTTAGGGATTTGCAAAACTGGCTTAGAAACGGCCAGAATTGGCCCAAAAATAGTTAGGGATATGCAAAAATGGGTTAGAAAGGGCAGAAAATGGGTATAAGGGGAGCAAAAACTGGCAAAAGTGTGTTGGAAATGGCCAAAAATGGCTTAAAAAACGTTAGAAATGGCCAAAAATGGGTCACAAAGGGCTAAAAACGGCTTGAGAGGCGCAAGAGATCAGCAAAACTGGCTTAGAAATGGCCAAAAATGGCATTTAAAGTGTTAGGGATTTGCAAAACTGGCTTAGAAACGGCCAGAATTGGGCCAAAAATAGTTAGGGATATGCAAAAATGGGTTAGAAAGGGCAGAAAATGGGTTTAAGGGGCTTAAAAATTGGCAAAAGTGTGTTGGAAACGGCCAAAAATGGCCTAAAAAATGTTAGAGATTTGCAAACATGGGTTAGAAAGAGCAGAAAATGGGTATAAGGGGAGTAAAAACTGGCAAAAGTGTGTTGGAAATGTCCAAGAATGGCTGAGAATTGGCTAAGAATGGATAGAGGCGTAAGAGATGAGCCAAAATGCCTTTGAAATGGCCAAAAATTGCTAAAAAAGGTAAGAAATGGCCAAATATGGGTCAGAAATGGTAAAAACGGCTAGAGAGGCCCAAGTGATGAGAAAAAATGGCTTAGAAACGGCCAGAATTGGCCTAAAAATAGTTAGGGATGTGCAAAAATGGGTTAGAAATGGCCAAAAATGGCATTAAAAGTGTTAGGGATTTGCAAAACTGGCTTAGAAACGGCCAGAATTGGCCCAAAAATAGTTAGGGATATGCAAAAATGGGTTAGAAAGGGCAGAAAATGGGTATAAGGGGAGCAAAAACTGGCAAAAGTGTGTTGGAAATGGCCAAAAATGGCTTAAAAAACGTTAGAAATGGCCAAAAATGGGTCACAAAGGGCTAAAAACGGCTTGAGAGGCGCAAGAGATCAGCAAAACTGGCTTAGAAATGCCCAAAAATGGCATTAAAAGTGTTAGGGATTTGCAAAACTGGCTTAGAAACGGCCAGAATTGGGCCAAAAATAGTTAGGGATATGCAAAAATGGGTTAGAAAGGGCAGAAAATGGGTTTAAGGGGCTTAAAAATTGGCAAAAGTGTGTTGGAAACGGCCAAAAATGGCCTAAAAAATGTTAGAGATTTGCAAACATGGGTTAGAAAGAGCAGAAAATGGGTATAAGGGGAGTAAAAACTGGCACAAGTGTGTTGGAAATGTCCAAGAATGGCTGAGAATTGGCTAAGAATGGATAGAGGCGTAAGAGATGAGCCAAAATGCCTTTGAAATGGCCAAAAATTGCTAAAAAAGGTAAGAAATGGCCAAATATGGGTCAGAAATGGTAAAAACGGCTAGAGAGGCCCAAGTGATGAGAAAAAATGGCTTAGAAACGGCCAGAATTGGCCTAAAAATAGTTAGGGATGTGCAAAAATGGGTTAGAAATGGCCAAAAATGGCATTAAAAGTGTTAGGGATTTGCAAAACTGGCTTAGAAACGGCCAGAATTGGGCCAAAAATAGTTAGGGATATGCAAAAATGGGTTAGAAAGGGCAGAAAATGGGTATAAGGGGAGCAAAAACTGGCAAAAGTGTGTTGGAAATGGCCAAAAATGGCTAAAAAAACGTTAGAAATGGCCAAAAATGGGTCACAAAGGGCTAAAAACGGCTTGAGAGGCGCAAGAGATCAGCAAAACTGGCTTAGAAACGGCCAGAATTGGCCCAAAAATAGTTAGGGATATGCAAAAATGGGTTAGAAAGGGCAGAAAATGGGTATAAGGGGAGCAAAAACTGGCAAAAGTGTGTTGGAAATGGCCAAAAATGGCTTAAAAAACGTTAGAAATGCCAAAAATGGGTCACAAAGGGCTAAAAACGGCTGAGAGGCGCAAGAGATCAGCAAAACTGGCTTAGAAATGGCCAAAAATGGCATTTAAAGTGTTAGGGATTTGCAAAACTGGCTTAGAAACGGCCAGAATTGGGCAAAAATAGTTAGGGATATGCAAAAATGGGTTAGAAAGGGCAGAAAATGGGTTTAAGGGGCTTAAAAATTGGCAAAAGTGTGTTGGAAACGGCCAAAAATGGCCTAAAAAATGTTAGAGATTTGCAAACATGGGTTAGAAAGAGCAGAAAATGGGTATAAGGGGAGTAAAAACTGGCAAAAGTGTGTTGGAAATGTCCAAGAATGGCTGAGAATTGGCTAAGAATGGATAGAGGCGTAAGAGATGAGCCAAAATGCCTTTGAAATGGCCAAAAATTGCTAAAAAAGGTTAGAAATGGCCAAATATGGGTCAGAAATGGTAAAAACGGCTAGAGAGGCCCAAGTGATGAGAAAAAATGGCTTAGAAACGGCCAGAATTGGCCTAAAAATAGTTAGGGATGTGCAAAAATGGGTTAGAAATGGCCAAAAATGGCATTAAAAGTGTTAGGGATTTGCAAAACTGGCTTAGAAACGGCCAGAATTGGCCAAAAATAGTTAGGGATATGCAAAAATGGTTAGAAAGGGCAGAAAATGGGTATAAGGGGAGCAAAAACTGGCAAAAGTGTGTTGGAAATGGCCAAAAATGGCTTAAAAAACGTTAGAAATGGCCAAAAATGGGTCACAAAGGGCTAAAAACGGCTTGAGAGGCGCAAGAGATCAGCAAAACTGGCTTAGAAATGCCAAAAATGGCATTAAAAGTGTTAGGGATTTGCAAAACTGGCTTAGAAACGGCCAGAATTGGGCCAAAAATAGTTAGGGATATGCAAAAATGGGTTAGAAAGGGCAGAAAATGGGTATAAGGGAGCAAAAATGGCAAAAGTGTGTTGGAAACGGCCAAAAATGGCTAAAAAATGTTAGAAATGGCAAAAATGGGTTAGAAAGGGCCAAAAATGGATGAGAGGTGTAAGAGATTTGCAAAACTGGCTTAGAAACGGCCAGAATTGGCCCAAAAATAGTTAGGGATATGCAAAAATGGGTTAGAAAGGGCAGAAAAGTATAAGGGGAGCAAAAACTGGCAAAGTTTGTTGGAAATGGCCAAAAATGGCTAAAAAAACGTTAGAAATGGCCAAAAATGGGTCACAAAGGGCTAAAAACGGCTTGAGAGGCGCAAGAGATCAGCAAAACTGGCTTAGAAATGGCCAAAAATGGCATTTAAAGTGTTAGGGATTTGCAAAACTGGCTTAGAAACGGCCAGAATTGGGCCAAAAATAGTTAGGGATATGCAAAAATGGGTTAGAAAAGGCAGAAAATGGGTTTAAGGGGCTTAAAAATTGGCAAAAGTGTGTTGGAAACGGCCAAAAATGGCCTAAAAAATGTTAGAGATTTGCAAACATGGGTTAGAAAGAGCAGAAAATGGGTATAAGGGGAGTAAAAACTGGCAAAAGTGTGTTGGAAATGTCCAAGAATGGCTGAGAATTGGCTAAGAATGGATAGAGGCGTAAGAGATGAGCCAAAATGCCTTTGAAATGGCCAAAAATTGCTAAAAAAGGTTAGAAATGGCCAAATATGGGTCAGAAATGGTAAAAACGGCTAGAGAGGCCCAAGTGATGAGAAAAAATGGCTTAGAAACGGCCAGAATTGGCCTAAAAATAGTTAGGGATGTGCAAAAATGGGTTAGAAATGGCCAAAAATGGCATTAAAAGTGTTAGGGATTTGCAAAACTGGCTTAGAAACGGCCAGAATTGGCCCAAAAATAGTTAGGGATATGCAAAAATGGGTTAGAAAGGGCAGAAAATGGGTATAAGGGGAGCAAAAACTGGCAAAAGTGTGTTGGAAATGGCCAAAAATGGCTTAAAAAACGTTAGAAATGGCCAAAAATGGGTCACAAAGGGCTAAAAACGGCTTGAGAGGCGCAAGAGATCAGCAAAACTGGCTTAGAAATGGCCAAAAATGGCATTAAAGTGTTAGGGATTTGCAAAACTGGCTTAGAAACGGCCAGAATTGGGCCAAAAATAGTTAGGGATATGCAAAAATGGGTTAGAAAGGGCAGAAAATGGGTTTAAGGGGCTTAAAAATTGGCAAAAGTGTGTTGGAAACGGCCAAAAATGGCCTAAAAAATGTTAGAGATTTGCAAACATGGGTTAGAAAGAGCAGAAAATGGGTATAAGGGGAGTAAAAACTGGCAAAAGTGTGTTGGAAATGTCCAAGAATGGCTGAGAATTGGCTAAGAATGGATAGAGGCGTAAGAGATGAGCCAAAATGCCTTTGAAATGGCCAAAAATTGCTAAAAAAGGTAAGAAATGGCCAAATATGGGTCAGAAATGGTAAAAACGGCTAGAGAGGCCCAAGTGATGAGAAAAAATGGCTTAGAAACGGCCAGAATTGGCCTAAAAATAGTTAGGGATGTGCAAAAATGGGTTAGAAATGGCCAAAAATGGCATTAAAAGTGTTAGGGATTTGCAAAACTGGCTTAGAAACGGCCAGAATTGGCCCAAAAATAGTTAGGGATATGCAAAAATGGGTTAGAAAGGGCAGAAAATGGGTATAAGGGGAGCAAAAACTGGCAAAAGTGTGTTGGAAATGGCCAAAAATGGCTTAAAAAACGTTAGAAATGGCCAAAAATGGGTCACAAAGGGCTAAAAACGGCTTGAGAGGCGCAAGAGATCAGCAAAACTGGCTTAGAAATGCCCAAAAATGGCATTTAAAGTGTTAGGGATTTGCAAAACTGGCTTAGAAACGGCCAGAATTGGGCCAAAAATAGTTAGGGATATGCAAAAATGGGTTAGAAAGGGCAGAAAATGGGTTTAAGGGGCTTAAAAATTGGCAAAAGTGTGTTGGAAACGGCCAAAAATGGCCTAAAAAATGTTAGAGATTTGCAAACATGGGTTAGAAAGAGCAGAAAATGGGTATAAGGGGAGTAAAAACTGGCAAAAGTGTGTTGGAAATGTCCAAGAATGGCTGAGAATGGCTAAGAATGGATAGAGGCGTAAGAGATGAGCCAAAATGCCTTTGAAATGGCCAAAAATTGCTAAAAAAGGTAAGAAATGGCCAAATATGGGTCAGAAATGGTAAAAACGGCTAGAGAGGCCCAAGTGATGAGAAAAAATGGCTTAGAAACGGCCAGAATTGGCCTAAAAATAGTTAGGGATGTGCAAAAATGGGTTAGAAATGGCCAAAAATGGCATTAAAAGTGTTAGGGATTTGCAAAACTGGCTTAGAAACGGCCAGAATTGGCCCAAAAATAGTTAGGGATATGCAAAAATGGGTTAGAAAGGGCAGAAAATGGGTATAGGGGAGCAAAAACTGGCAAAAGTGTGTTGGAAATGGCCAAAAATGGCTTAAAAAACGTTAGAAATGGCCAAAAATGGGTCACAAAGGGCTAAAAACGGCTTGAGAGGCGCAAGAGATCAGCAAAACTGGCTTAGAAATGGCCAAAAATGGCATTTAAAGTGTTAGGGATTTGCAAAACTGGCTTAGAAACGGCCAGAATTGGGCCAAAAATAGTTAGGGATATGCAAAAATGGGTTAGAAAGGGCAGAAAATGGGTTTAAGGGGCTTAAAAAATTGGCAAAAGTGTGTTGGAAACGGCCAAAAATGGCCTAAAAAATGTTAGAGATTTGCAAACATGGGTTAGAAAGAGCAGAAAATGGGTATAAGGGGAGTAAAAACTGGCAAAAGTGTGTTGGAAATGTCCAAGAATGGCTGAGAATTGGCTAAGAATGGATAGAGGCGTAAGAGATGAGCCAAAATGCCTTTGAAATGGCCAAAAATTGCTAAAAAAGGTAGAAATGGCCAAATATGGGTCAGAAATGGTAAAAACGGCTAGAGAGGCCCAAGTGATGAGAAAAAATGGCTTAGAAACGGCCAGAATGGCCTAAAAATAGTTAGGGATGTGCAAAAATGGGTTAGAAATGGCCAAAAATGGCATTAAAAGTGTTAGGGATTTGCAAAACTGGCTTAGAAACGGCCAGAATTGGCCCAAAAATAGTTAGGGATATGCAAAAATGGGTTAGAAAGGGCAGAAAATGGGTATAAGGGAGCAAAAACTGGCAAAAGTGTGTTGGAAATGGCCAAAAATGGCTTAAAAAACGTTAGAAATGGCCAAAAATGGGTCACAAAGGGCTAAAAAACGGCTTGAGAGGCGCAAGAGATCAGCAAAAACTGGCTTAGAAATGCCAAAAATGGCATTAAAAGTGTTAGGGATTTGCAAAACTGGCTTAGAAACGGCCAGAATTGGGCCAAAAATAGTTAGGGATATGCAAAAATGGGTTAGAAAGGGCAGAAAATGGGTTTAAGGGCTTAAAAATTGGCAAAAGTGTGTTGGAAACGGCCAAAAATGGCCTAAAAAATGTTAGAGATTTGCAAACATGGGTTAGAAAGAGCAGAAAAAGGGTATAAGGGGAGTAAAAACTGGCAAAAGTGTGTTGGAAATGTCCAAGAATGGCTGAGAATTGGCTAAGAATGGATAGAGGCGTAAGAGATGAGCAAAATGCCTTTGAAATGGCCAAAAATTGCTAAAAAAGGTAAGAAATGGCCAAATATGGGTCAGAAATGGTAAAAACGGCTAGAGAGGCCCAAGTGATGAGAAAAATGGCTTAGAAACGGCCAGAATTGGCCTAAAAATAGTTAGGGATGTGCAAAAATGGGTTAGAAATGGCCAAAAATGGCATTAAAAGTGTTAGGGATTTGCAAAACTGGCTTAGAAACGGCCAGAATTGGCCCAAAAATAGTTAGGGATATGCAAAAATGGGTTAGAAAGGGCAGAAAATGGGTAAGGGGAGCAAAAACTGGCAAAAGTGTGTTGGAAATGGCCAAAAATGGCTTAAAAAACGTTAGAATGGCCAAAAAGGGTCACAAAGGGCTAAAAACGGCTTGAGAGGCGCAAGAGATCAGCAAAACTGGCTTAGAAATGGCCAAAAATGCATTTAAAGTGTTAGGGATTTGCAAAATGGCTTAGAAACGGCCAGAATTGGGCCAAAAATAGTTAGGGATATGCAAAAATGGGTTAGAAAGGGCAGAAAATGGGTTTAAGGGGCTTAAAAATTGGCAAAAGTGTGTTGGAAACGGCCAAAAATGGCCTAAAAAATGTTAGAGATTGCAAACATGGGTTAGAAAGAGCAGAAAATGGGTATAAGGGAGTAAAAACTGGCAAAAGTGTGTTGGAAATGTCCAAGAATGGCTGAGAATGGCTAAGAATGGATAGAGGCGTAAGAGATGAGCCAAAATGCCTTTGAAATGGCCAAAAATTGCTAAAAAAGGTTAGAAATGGCCAAATATGGGTCAGAAATGGTAAAAACGGCTAGAGAGGCCCAAGTGATGAGAAAAAATGGCTTAGAAACGGCCAGAATTGGCCTAAAAATAGTTAGGGATGTGCAAAAATGGGTTAGAAATGGCCAAAAATGGCATTAAAAGTGTTAGGGATTTGCAAAACTGGCTTAGAAACGGCCAGAATTGGCCCAAAAATAGTTAGGGATATGCAAAAATGGGTTAGAAAGGGCAGAAAATGGTATAAGGGGAGCAAAAACTGGCAAAAGTGTGTTGGAAATGGCCAAAAATGGCTTAAAAAACGTTAGAAATGGCCAAAAATGGGTCACAAAGGGCTAAAAACGGCTTGAGAGGCGCAAGAGATCAGCAAAAACTGGCTTAGAAATGGCCAAAAATGGCATTAAAGTGTTAGGGATTTGCAAAAACTGGCTTAGAAACGGCCAGAATTGGGCCAAAAATAGTTAGGGATATGCAAAAATGGGTTAGAAAAGGCAGAAAATGGGTTTAAGGGCTTAAAAATTGGCAAAAGTGTGTTGGAAACGGCCAAAAATGGCCTAAAAAATGTTAGAGATTTGCAAACATGGGTTAGAAAGAGCAGAAAATGGGTATAAGGGGAGTAAAAACTGGCAAAAGTGTGTTGGAAATGTCCAAGAATGGAGAATGGCTAAGAATGGATAGAGGCGTAAGAGATGAGCCAAAATGCCTTTGAAATGGCCAAAAATTGCTAAAAAAGGTAAGAAATGGCCAAATATGGGTCAGAAATGGTAAAAACGGCTAGAGAGGCCCAAGTGATGAGAAAAAATGGCTTAGAAACGGCCAGAATTGGCCTAAAAATAGTTAGGGATGTGCAAAAATGGGTTAGAAATGGCCAAAAATGGCATTAAAAGTGTTAGGGATTTGCAAAACTGGCTTAGAAACGGCCAGAATTGGCCCCCAAAAATAGTTAGGGATATGCAAAAATGGGTTAGAAAGGGCAGAAAATGGGTATAAGGGGAGCAAAAACTGGCAAAAGTGTGTTGGAAATGGCCAAAAATGGCTTAAAAAAAAACGTTAGAAATGGCCAAAAATGGGTCACAAAGGGCTAAAAAACGGCTTGAGAGGCGCAAGAGATCAGCAAAACTGGCTTAGAAATGGCCAAAAATGGCATTAAAGTGTTAGGGATTTGCAAAACTGGCTTAGAAACGGCCAGAATTGGGCCAAAAATAGTTAGGGATATGCAAAAATGGGTTAGAAAGGGCAGAAAATGGGTTTAAGGGGGCTTAAAAATTGGCAAAAGTGTGTTGGAAACGGCCAAAAATGGCCTAAAAAATGTTAGAGATTTGCAAACATGGGTAGAAAGAGCAGAAAATGGGTATAGGGGAGTAAAAACTGGCAAAAGTGTGTTGGAAATGTCCAAGAATGGCTTGAGAATTGGCTAAGAATGGATAGAGGCGTAAGAGATGAGCCAAATGCCTTTGAAATGGCCAAAAATTGCTAAAAAAGGTTAGAAATGGCAAAATATGGGTCAGAAATGGTAAAAACGGCTAGAGAGGCCCAAGTGATGAGAAAAAAATGGCTTAGAAACGGCCAGAATTGGCCCAGAAATAGTTAGGGATGTGCAAAAATGGGTTAGAAATGGCCAAAAATGGCATTAAAAGTGTTAGGGATTTGCAAAACTGGCTTAGAAACGGCCAGAATTGGCCCAAAAGTAGTTAGGGATATGCAAACATGGGTTAGAAAGGGCAGAAAATGGGTATAAGGGGAGTAAAAACTGGCAAAAGTGTGTTGGAAATGTCCAAGAATGGCTGAAAAACGTTAGAAATGGCCAAAAATGGTCACAAAGGGCTAAAAACGGCTTGAGAGCGCAAGAGATCAGGCAAAACTGCTTAGAAATGCCAAAAATGGCATTAAAAGGTTAGGGATTTGCAAAACGGCTAGATAGAAAGAAAGGGCCAGGGCATTGGGCCAAAAAATAGTTAGGATAGGCAAAAATGGTTAGAAAGGGCAGAAAAAATGGGTTTTAGGGGTGTTAAAAAACTGGCAAAAGTGTGTTGGAAACGGCAAAAATGGCCCTAAAAATGTTAGAGATTTGCAA
>NW_022994270.1:0-74224 GCF_012275295.1 Melopsittacus undulatus | reverse complement strand
AACCAGGCAGGTTTCTGAATCCTGCCAGAATTTCAAACAGTAAGTCAGCAACACATGTCTTGACAGCCAGAACGTCCAAACCTAAAAGGACTGAAATACAAGACAGTCTTGGAGGAAATATGGTTAAAGTTTTTATGTTGGAATAAATCTTTATAAGCAGTGAGGTTCACTGGTTTTGGGTTTTGCCATCATACTCTGCCAACAGTTTGTTTTTGCCCTTTGATACCCAAACAATTCTGTTGCCATATGCATGGTTGTGTAAAGCATCTTATATGATCGATGACATTTACCAACAGCCCAACTATTTTCTATGTTTGAAAGGAACTAAATTTTATTAGCTTGCAAATGAATTGGTGGAACATGCATTCTTCAGATCAAACACTGTGCAAGAATATAATCTTACTGTAAAATATACCAATTAATAACATAATGCACAATTATAGGAACATATAACTTTAAACTGCTGCATATGTCATTACATAATATTTGCAAAACAGTTTTGAATTATTTGGCTGAGTTTTAATCACTAGCCTCAAATTTTAGAATTAGACAAGTTTAGCAAAATAAGTGAAGTGATGAAACAGATTCATATTTAGAATACTAGCACATGCATTTTTTGCATTTAATTCTGTTTAAAAGAATACTTGAATAAACACAAGTAAAAATATTCTGATATTTGACTTACATGTGGAGAATAAACAAATATACCTTTCTTTCTTCTTCAGCAACCTGCTCTTAGGTATAGCATTAATGAAGGTGCCTAATTATATTGACAGATAAAAAAAGTGTGACACTTTCTCTTTCTCAGAGCTTAATGACATATGTTCACAAAAAAAAACATTAGTGGTATGACAAAACCCTATGATGGTAACAGTCCATCATCTCTTCAGTTTAGAGTTCCTCACTTATTTCATAACTGACATTATGTTTAACATATCAGTGTATTAACAAGGCTTCTTCTCAGAGTGAAAATGGATTTACATAATTCTTTATGATTTTTACCTCAAAAGGGATATTTGAGATTATATGCATACTTAAGGCAGTTATTTATGTGGAGTATTCAGAATATTTAAATAAATGTGAGTGCCACAAGATTAGTATTAACATAAATGTTTCACCAAAACACACAAATCTTGATTTATATCCCACCCACCCCACAGCAAGCACTTTATGCTTAGTTTCATATATAGACTATTATTTCTTACTAAAACAACTTCTGAGGACTGGGGCCACAAGACCTGAATTCTGATGTAACTGTGGGTTTGTGCATTAGGCAAATGAAGCTGTCTGACTGCTGGTGTGTACAGTTTCAGTTAAATTAAAGGCAGAGATTAAAACTTGTTTCCACAATCAGGCTGATTTGTAATTAAGTATAAAAACTGTTATATGTAGGGTATTTATGATACTATGTAGAAAGAAAATAGAAAAGACTCCCTTATAACAAGAAAACATCTGTGGGATATGCTTTGGTAGGTCTGATAGGAAAGGATAAGGATACATGGAATTATTCTTTGATTTAAAATGTCTGACACTGAAAACAGGAATAAATTAGCAGCATATTAAAAAAAAAGATATATAATAAAATTCAAATAAATAAATAAATTGTATTTTACCTTGTCCTACTGAAGTGTCTTGCAAATGATTTTTTAATTGATTCCATTCATGTAGTACTCAGTTTCTTTCATAGCTAAAGTGCAGCATCTGTGTTCAAACACAAGTTTCTTATTAAGACCATGCTATAATCCAGAAATGTGGAATACATATTGTAAGAGTATAAACACTACTTCACTTCCTCCATTCAAAACATATAATCAAGACCTCACTTACTATATTATTCAAAATACAAAAAAATTACTCCAATTAAATAAAAAATGGTTTTAGCCATAAATCAACACTCTGGTATAATATTTACAAACAAGTATGTATTAATTACTGTATCCACACATCTATAGTAATGTGAATTTTAAACATCAAGACAAATCATACCTCTGTATCAGTCCAAGTGTGAAAGAAAAAACTAGTTCATTATCACAGCAACCTCTGAGATACAAGAAATACAAAGCTACAGAAAAACTGTTACAGTTTCACTGCTGAGAATATAAGTTGCTGATGTTTTCTGAAGATGTTCCTCTGTATCATTTTCCTTTGTACCAGTCTTCATCAACTTTTGTGACAGAAAACTCCTGAAACATAGTGAGATGATACTAATAATTTTTGACATTCTTCTTTTTTAAAGATGGTTGCTTGCAGGTGTTACATGCATCAAAACTGGGAAGATAAAACTGCCAATTTTCTCCCAGATTCAAAATAAAACATAATAGTACCTAAGTTCAGAAAAAGATATAAAAACCAGAGAACAACTGAAAATAATAAATATGGCAAAATGATGAACAGATATGAACTGCCAGTATGAAAAGTCAACATAGCACAAAGATTCCCATCAAACCAAGGATCTGCTCCCAAACAACACTCAGCAGTTCCTAGAGAAGAGTGTAAAAATAATGTACTGCTTGAGGAATTTATGAATAAATCTAAGTATTATGCTTTCTCTAAAGACACATCTAGAATCTTAGCACAAGCAATTTCTATGCCTGTGGACAGCACACAAACATTAGATACTGTCTACCAACTACAGTTCATTAGCTCTCTTCCATATGAGTCAAGATCTGTGCTATACATTTAACTATGTTCTCTGTCTGAAGCCCAGGAAACAGAAATTCAATGAAATTGCAGAAACTGCAGAAAATGCAGAAATGCAATTCCTACAAGACATAAACTTGGCTACTACAGTTACTGAATGCACTTACCGATCAGGCAAAGTATGAAGAGTGAAAGAAGAAAGCAATTCATTGTCACTAACTCTCAGTTAAGAGCTTAAACAATAGTGGCGCTGAACTCAGTGAGAGTTGAGAGGTCATCTTCAGTTCCTCTTTGACTTCCTTGAAATTGTGTCCTACTTGATAGTATTGCAGGTAATCAGACTGGGGAGCTACTGGGACTGGATTGGTTCTGAAGTTAAAAGTTCACAAAGTGTCACAAACCTCTCCCTCCCCTTAACTTTTAATGTAGTGGGGAGCCAAAAGAAAGAGCAAGAGATATTGTGTGAGTTGCAGACACTTCTGTAATTCCAATACTGCCACTCTATAATTTGGACAAGGCTTAACATCTCAGTCAGTACTTCTTTTGTAATAGCCTTTGCATATATCTTTTCTTAGAGAACAATATGATAAAAAAATATCCATTTAAAAAGGCAGTGAATCACTTACGCTAAGACAGTAGCTCAAATATGCCTTCTACAGAAAAATATTTATATAAATGAACTATAAACTATATGGGTTTTTTGTTTGTTTGGTGTTTTTCCTCCTACTTTCTCTACTTGCTTTTCTTCCAGTGCTACTACATTTATAAATGAGGAAAAAAAGACGAACAAAAAACTTCAATAAAAGCAAAGGTACTGAGGATATAATTAAAGGTTTTTCCCCCATATTTCCTCTTCATTAGCCTGGGGACATGCCACTCAGTATGACAAACTGCTGAAAAAGTGTTATAAGGTCCTCTACTTTGTATTTAGTAACCTAATTTAGCTACATATAGGCATAGGTTTTGTAGCCTTTTGCCCATTTGTTGTACAATGAGATACAAGAAGAAAGAACACTTTTCATTATCTCATTAGTACACTACACACCATTTGCATCTAGTATATCTAGCATATGCAAGGTATAATCCCAAAATAATGGCAAAGTATAAACGTCAGTAAATGTTGGTTGAATTACAGTGTTTATCTATAAATTTTTGTAATTTCAATATCCATCACTTGACTGCAGTAACATAGTTTGTTACTCTTCTGTACAGAAAGTAAACAGAAATATAGTTTTGTTAATGACTTACAAGGGAAAGCAACTAAGTACAACATCAAAAACAATAAAAACTTTATCCATATGACAATCCAAACAAAACCATATTAGTTGCACCTCTATGAGTGTGCCTTTAAAAGCAGCATGGTTTGTGGGTTCAGCTCTGAATACTCAAATTTCCTGAGTTTTTGATCTAGACAATTTGTATTTAGAAACAGGGGAAAGAAGTACTTTCTAGGTCATCTTGTCAGGGACCATGGTGGGATAAAGCTGAGCCCAGGAGGGAAGTCAGGGTGGCCCAGGTGCAGGCAGGGCCTGATCTCACTATCTGAACATGGCAGGCAGAGCCAGAGATGGCAGCAGGGTCATGCAAGCAGCAATGGATGCCTGAAGAGGACGGGCTGGGGCCGGGGGTTTACCAGAAGATGGATCTAGGACCAGAGACAAGGCACTGATGTGGGTTCACATGCTACTGGGATCAAGTCCAGGCACTGGCTGCTGACCAGGGTCAGGGTAGTAGACATGGGTTTCCTGTGCCCTCAGTGAAGCAGGTGGGGGCAATGAGGACAGAGCTGCCTTGTGCCCTGAGGGTCCTACCACATGTACTGCCATTAGACAGAGAAATTAATCTCTAAACAACCTGTGTGACAGGTCTTGAGCAAGGGCTGCTTGGGGACAGAGGCTGGGCAGCAGCACAGTCTAAAAATACATTCATTACTTTGTGAAAGAAAAGTCAGAAGACAGAACAGATTTACCCAAAACCAAAAGTTAGAGTTTCTTAGAATACAAGAATTTCAGAAAAACCTTTAGTATCAAATTAGTTCAGGCAGAGTCCTTCACTTCGTTAACGATTTGCTTGTAGTGGGTTGACCAGGACTAGGTGCCAGGTCCCAACCACAGCTGATTTATCGCTCCCCTCCTCAGCTGGACACAGTGGAGAGAAAATAAAATTAAAGGTTTGTGGGTAGAGATAAGGACAGCAAAAGATCATTCACCAATTACTGTCATAGGCAAAACAGACTCGAGGAAATTAGTTATATTTATGATCATTGAAATCAGAGTACGGTATTAAGAAATAAAACCAAATCTAAAAAACACCTTCCTCCCACCCCTCCCTTCTTCCTGGGCTCAACTTTACTTCCAATTTTCCCTACATCCTTCCAGAGAGAGGAGCAGGGGGATGGGGAATGGGGTAATGGGGGTTGTGTCCAGTTCATCACATGTTGTCTCCTCATGGGAAGAAATCCTCACACTCTTCCCCTGTCCTAGCATAGGACCTCCCACGAGAGACAGTCCTCCATGAAGTTCCCCAACATGAGGTCTTCCACAGACTATAGATCCTCATGAACTCCTCTACTGCAGTGTGAGTTTATTCCATGCAGTGCAGTCCTTCAGGAGCAGGCTTCTCTAGCACGGGTGCCACATAGGCTCACAAGTCCTGCCATCAAACCTGCTCCATCATGGGCTCCTCTCTCCATGGGGCCACTTCCCATGGGGTCAAACATCCTCTGGGCATCCCCCTGCTCCAGCGAGTGGTCCTTCATGGGCTACAGGTGAATATCTGCTCCACTGTGTACCTCCATGTGCTGCAGGGGCACAGCCTGCTTCAACATGGTCTGTAACACAGGCTGCAGGGGAATCTCTGCTCCAGGGCCTGAAGCACATCCTCCCTTGTTGTGTAGCAGGTTTTTCCCCTTCTTAACTATGTTGTCCCAGAGGCATTACCACCATCTCTGATGGGCTCAGACTTGACCAGTGGCAAGACCATCTTGGAACCAGCTGGCATTGGCTCTGTCAGATAGGAAATTTCTTGTAGCTTCTTTCAGGAGCCACCTCTGTAGCTCCCTGCTACCAGAACCTTGCCATGCAAATCCAATACAGCAATAGACAAAAAAAAAAGAAAAAATAAATACTTGCATCGTCATGATAAACATTGCAGCCTCAGGTAAACAATCAAACTTTTTAATGTAAATACTAGACACCCCATGATCAATGATGCAAAAGGGAAAAACACTGCCCAGGCACTCAGGAACAGGGAATAAAGGGTGAGAAACAACCCTGCTGACACCAAAGTGAGAGGAGAAGGAAAGGGAGGAGGTTCCCCAAGTGTCCCAGCACAGGTGGTGATCCAGGCATCCCAGCAGGGACTCCTCTGGAGACCTGGAGAAGACCATGCTGCTGCGAGTAGATATGCCCTTGAAGGAAGCTGCAGCCCATGGAGAGCTGTTGTGGTTTAAAACCAAGTCCGCACAGCTCGTTCACTCACTCCCCCCCCTTGCTCCCCCAACTCCCAGAGAGTTAGGAAGGAGAATCCAAAGAATGTAGCCCCCACGCGTGGATTGAGATAAGAATGGTTTAATAACTAAGGTATAACACAAATCACTGCTGCTACTGCTACTTAATAATAATAATGATAAAGGAAATAACAAGTGAAGAGAATACAACACCTCACCAGCCACTGACACATAACTCACCCACCCTGCCCGACTGAGCACCGACCCATACCTCCTCCAACCTCCAGAGTCCCTCTAGCCCTCCGGGGTAACTCCCCGTTACATCCTGGGCATGATGTGTTGTGGTATGGAATACCTCTTGGCTAGCTTGGGGTCAGGTATCCTGGCTCTCCTTCCTCCCGGCCCCCCTGGCAGAGCATGAGGCTCAGAAAGTCCTTGGACAAACAAACATTTGAGCAGTAACTCAAAACATAGGTGCTATCAGCAACAGTTCTCAGCCCAAAAGTCAAAACACAGCACTGCACCAGCTACCAAGAAGGAGAAAAATGACTGCTGCTACTGCTCAAACCAGGAAGAGCATACACTGGAGCAGGTTTATCTTGAAGGGCTGCAGTCTGTGGCAACGACCCACACTGGAGAGGGGGAAGAGTGTGGAGCTGCAGAGAGGAGCTGTCATGGACTGACTGCACCCCCCCCATTGCCCATCCCCCTGTGGCTGCTGGTGGTGAGTGAGAAGACAGACAAGTTGGGAAGGAGTGAAGTTGAGTTGTGGGAAGAAACTATTCTTAATGTTATCTTTGTTTCTCACCATCCGATTTATTTTAAATCAGCAATAAATTAAATTACCTTTCCCCAAATTGAGTCTGTTTTGCTAGTAAAAAAAAACTGATTAATGAATCTTGCTGTCTTCATCTCAATCCTCATCCCTTTCCATCTTATTTCTAACCCCCATCATTTCTGTTAAGGAGGGGTAGTGAGAGAGCAGCTGGTGGACATCTGGGAGCTGGCCAAGCTCAACACACCATAGTGTGAGATGTGAATTTGAGGAAGAGATAATCATGACTTTTATAACTATCCTAATCCCACCTGAGGTATAACTCAAAGTACTTCTTTTACCAGTGATTTTCTTACTACCTAAAGGACAGCCCTGTGACCTTGATTCTATTGTTCATTCCGCTGATGCTTTCTATATACCAGCATTAGCATTCCCTAACGCTGGGACTGATCAGCTTGAAAACTAATCTCACAAAGACAGAGCAGGTTCCAACCACAGAACCTGGCCCTCTTCAGTACGTAGACTCATGACTATTTGTGTGTGACTCAGTTAGTTTATCTAGAACAAAATCCTTAAATATTCAAAACACAAACTCACAACATTGTACACAGATAGACTGTACAGCCTGCTTATGGAGAGAAGGAAAATTACCTTCTGTGTAAAAGCTGTTTGATACATAGGATTTGGGTATGCATCACATATTTCAAGAACCTTTACAGAGATAAATAACATGTTAATTACTGTAGCTATGCAATAGAAAGAGGTTATATACAGTACACAAAAATAATTTTATAGGAAAAACAGTCACTACTGCTGAATGCAATAGCATATATTGCTATGCTAACATGTACAGTTGCATCTAAAGGCAACTCAATTACCATTAACTCGAATTTACTGCTTTTGAAAAAACAGACTGAGCAAAAGTAGACATCTGCAAAGTTAATAAGCTTTGTTTTATGTAAAACCCTGACTGAATTTCACATAGAGATCTTCTCTGTGTCCATTTTTTTACTAAAACTGAACACTAACAAAAATTTCAGAGAAATAGGATGAAATCTGAGATAAATTAGATGCTATTATAGGAAATTGTAAAAGTTCCATAATACTGGTGGAGAGGTTCAGAAGGAGACATTGCTTATGATTTGAAAGCTCTAAAGCACTTGAGATTTATTGTAGCTAAAATAGGGAACGAGACTCAAAACACAGTATCTGATAATAGATAGTCCCAAATGTATTTCCTGCCATTATGTCATGATATAAATAGTGTATTTTAATTTTATTAGTTAGTCTGTCAGGCCTGGATTTGCATTATACAGCTACATTTAAATAATTACCTTTTGATGCAAATCCTTAGTCTTAATATAATATCTGTAATGCCATCGATTTCAAGGACAGGAGACTTTTACAGAGAAATCTGCACCATGTTGGGAAAAGGTTTCATTTTTATACAGCATACAGTTAAGCACCTATAAACAAGGGGTACATGCCATGCTTTGAGATAGGTAAGAATCCTGAAAACACCCTTGGTTTAAAGACAGTCTAATGATTGTGGACCATAAGTATCACCATGAACTTACACATTATGCTTTTGCAAGAGTGCTACCATGATTCTTAATTTTGTGGCTAGAAAAGGTAGGAAAATTCTGTCCAGGCAGGTCTGAATATGGTTGATAAAATACATGTATTTTGAAGTTCAGTAGAGGGTATTGGAAAGAAGATAAGATAAACAGGTTTTTCAAAAGGCTGTATGTATATATATATTTTACAGTACAGACCTTTAAAAAAACCCAACTATTTAGGTTATCAAAAAGGAAATTGATAGGTGATAAAGTAGGTGCATATATTCTACAAGTAAAACCAGGTAAGTACTAATGGACATTTCCCTCTACTGAAGAAAAAAAAACCCATAGAACCCAATGGAATTCAATATAGCAAAAAATAAAGATGGAAAAGAAGGCCAGTGTTTAACACTAGTGTTGCAATCCAGGTTCCTGTACATGCACATGTGAGTGAGGAAAAGATCTTGAAAATGTATTTTAAAATTATTAAAAAACCCAAAGTTCAAAGTTCTCTAAACTTGTTCATACCTAGAAGTACAGAACATACATAATGAATGACAGAATAGTACAAAAGGTTTTACCTGCACCCAGTAGACATGACCTCTAGTTTACTCTGTATAAATATCTAATGAAAACTTCCTAAATTCAGAATAATAAAGCCTTCCACTAGGCCAGCTATGTAAGCCCATGGGCAAGAGCTCTCTTTTTTAGTTCCCACTGGTAATGAAACACTTTACATGTAAAACAACATATTATGAAATAACTCTTATATTTCTCTCTTTTTTCCCTTATAGCTGCAGATAGAGACCCAGAACAATCACTTTACTGCTTCAACCCTCATGTTTTTCACCCAGTATAAATCACTCAAGAAACTTATCAGCTCATATACTGTCCCAGTGAATGCTCAAATTTATGTAAAAGTATAGACCTTTTCCTCACACTGTAAGAAGATAAAATCAATATAATTTACTTTTACAAATCTGCTTCGTATTTATTTCCACATACATCCAGTTTCAATACTCTAAGGACAACTTTAAAGAAAACCACATCAGTTTTGCAGAATACATCATCATCACCAAAATTTCAGTCTTAAGCAAGATGTGACAGAAATAGTCTTGTCCCATCTCTAAATTCTGGCAGGGCTTCCTCAGAGCTTCCTGGCTATCTTACGCTTTCTGTGCTGATCCAATTCTCAATTTTCTGACCAGCAAAGTTGTTAAAGACCACAGGCATGTACTATCAATGGCAATAAGAAACTGTTAAATGAAATGCGCATAAATACTAACAGAAGTTACTTGTCTGCAGGACAGCTACTTGCTTCCAGGCAAGATTTCTGATAGCTCAGTGATTTTAGGAGTTGCAGCAGAATATAAGCAGTCCCCTCTGATCCCTAGATTGCTTTCTTAGTTGTTGGCTTGCTGTGTCACACTGAAATCTCTCTTCTCTCTTTAATATCCCACCCCTCTGCCTGTCATCTGCCATTCTTCTGTGCAATCTGGAAGTCATTTTTCCATGATGAGATCAGTTACACCCAAGCAAGAACAATAACTCTTCCATTCATAGGATTCTCCTATGTTTAACATGCTATTAATCACTGAAGATCTGTTGCAGCAAGGAATCTTTCAGCCTTAAGGAGTAATCTTGAGAGATGTCTACTCAAGGAGATCCTGGCTTTACAGCCTGCTGCCATGCAGGAGAGCTCAGTGGGCCCTTTACTGTTCACTATTTTAGAAAAGTAAGATGTTTGCATGCCAGTAAGATGTCTGGGTCATAGTTCCAGCAGACAGCCCCTGCATACCATGTTGCCATCCATCCCCCAAAGTCCAGGATAAGCTGGATGCAGCCATCACAACACCGGGGGAGGTTATGGTTTAAACTGGAGGAGGGGGGAGCACACCACCCAGGCCATTTCCAGCTTACTAAAGACAGTCTGATGGCAATAGAAATAGGTTGTAATAATACAGATCACCAGTACAAACAGTAAATTCGCCTTATTAGCAAAAGTTCTTAATATTTGCTTTGATATTTGATTAGTATTTGATTGGATGCAGTAGCATGTACCAATATATTGGTGAGAAGGGAAACCCTATTTCCCTAAAACCAGATGTGGACTTTTCCAAGGAACATGGTCTAACATTAGAAGAACTTGCAATGTATTTACATAAAAAATCATTATCTATAATGAAGTGAGAAAGGTCATATTTTACTGTTAATTATTTGGTGGTGCACGTTAGTTTGGTTAGTCATGAGACTGGCCAATGGGAGTACCAAGGTAACATAATGGCTTTTTTGTGTTTTCTTTCTATTGCTCAATAAACCATTAGTTGAATTATTTAGCTGAATAATTGGTGTTAGCTACAGGGTATGTATCAAAGGAGATTTTTGTATTTATTCATCTGTAAATGTCAGGCTAATAATAATTGACCAATAACTTCATGTATTAGAAATCACCTGTGATGAATTCAATATATGAAAATGAAAGGTCAGCACACTGTGTGCCTATGCACAGATATGCAGGCATGTGTGCTCAAATAGAGTATTCTCTGAATATTAGACAGAGTTCTTTTATGATCTCATATTTTAAAATAAGAAATTATATTGCTCATATTGAAGACAAGAGAATACAATTCAAGACCTCAAGATCTCCATTAAAGAAAACTGTATCTCTACAATCATTTTTGGCATGCTCAAACATTTTTTAAGATTCTCTGGAAACTAAAATACAGTAGTATTAAATTACCTATAAATTGCGGCTTTAATTTGTGCTCATATGTTTTATTCTTTTTTATTCCTCTCTAGCTCTGACAATCTAATCTCCTGATAACATTTTAATAGATAGATTTCCAAGACAGCTCTTTGTAAAAAGTGAAAATCTACATTGTAATTCAGATACATTGTATTTTAAACATCTTGGGCCTTTAATTAGCTATTTATTTTTCCTGGCTATCTCATTCTAATTTTGTTTGCATTTTCATTATTTCAGAAGAAAAAAACAACCCAGAGTAGGTACAAGTATACTCTTCATATTACACTAGTTGTGCAAGACAACCTCTTAATGTTCAAAAACGGCACATCAAGCAACCTACAAGTAGCAGTAAAGAAAACACAAATCCGAAAATGAAGTTTGGAGATGTCCTACACTTTTTTTTAATCTATTCCTTTACCATTTTATTTACATTTATTTCATTTACTCAGTATTTACATCTGCAGAGAACTCAGGCACTGCTGACATCCTGGGCCTTTCCTGCTTAAATACCAGAGGAGTTTTTAATAACCTTCAGCCTCTTTACTACAGCCTTAAGTTATTATATGCTACCATGAATGATTCTGTGGTATTTAGGAGAATAACAGGTTCATTGGATCTTTAGAAGTATTATTTTCTGTTTATATTTTACTTTCATGCCATCACTGCCTAGGTGCAGGACCTGATTAACACCACTTCTGTTCTTCCCATTGCTCCATAAAACGTGTTTCTGTGGTCACAAAATGATCATTAATTTGTGACTTGGGAGAAAAAGGATAATAGACATTAAGGGCTCATTGTAAACACAGGCAATGTTTACGATTAACACAACCTTTAATGAGTTACTGTATTTCTAAAGGCTGATCCAATGGATACAGTCTGCTAAAGAATAGACAGCTACAGAACTGTTTATATTTTAAACTCTATTTACTTGCATTTGTCCTTGGACTCATTATCCATGTGTTCTGTATTAAGTTTGGGAAATCTGGGGTATTTGTGAGGCATACTCAACTTACTGGGAAAAAACAAAGTTTTTCAACAAAAACATGCTTCAAATAAACTTTATGGAATTTACTTGTTCCTTTGAAGATATGGAGGAAATTTAGATACCTAAATGACATTTAGAAATGTAAACTTTACCAAAGTTACTCCCCTATCTAGTACCTTATCTATATACTTATTTAGGGTTCTTGCCTTGATTAATTTATAATTCTTGCTTTATCTTTTTTTTTGTCATGGTGAAAATTATGGTTCTGTAATGTAGTTTCACAGCATATTTTCTTAAATACGTTTATCTTGCATGTACTTAAATCACCAAACAAACTTAATTACAGTGTTGTATGTTATAACCACCTGCTTTCTTGCCCCTTTGCAGTTTGTTTGCATTTGAATGTCACAGTGAACTGATTCTGGAAAGATAAATAAGTATTACCTTCAGAAGTAAAAATTTTCAACACTATTCAGGAAATTATGGTTGCTATACTATTATAGATTTATCACGAAAGATTATGCTTCTTTGTTTTTCAATCTCGCCCCATTCTAGTACAGGAGCAGTTGAATGAATACAAAACTTAATAACTTAATATACTTCATTATTTCTTTACGTAGTAGCTCTCCTAGTTGTTTATAGAGGACAAGGAGCTTGTATGGGCTTCTGTTCTCTTGGCTGATCTGTTCATTTCTTTTTCCTCGGTTATCAGAAAATGGATTTAGAACATTTTTCTCTCCAACTTTTTACCCAAATCCAATAGCTATTGTACCAGGAGTAAAGATGGGAAGAGTGAAAGACTCCAATTTTTTTTTAGGGATCAAGATATTTTAGTAAGGATTCTAGATGTGATGTCCAGCATTTACTTAAGTAATGGGAAGTGGATAATGGAAACAAGGACTCTTGATAACCTTTACAGCAGTAACAGACTGGCAGTGTTCCGTAGAATGAAGTAGAAAATGCAGAAATAGGGAAGCCAAATAGGAAGAACTAATAGCAATTATGAGAGAAAACATATAATTTCTTTGGCATGTGAAAGGAAAAAAAAACAAGAAAAATGCAAATGGAGTGTTGACTGGATATGTAGGCATTAAATAAGGGTACATCAATTCTAAGGTCAGTGACTACAGTTAGTATAAATTCGACTTTAAAGTAGTCAGTAAAGGTAGTATGAAACTACTTTAAATATCAGTACCAATTTGGCTGTGGCAACAAGGAATGCAGCACAGGCTGCAAAACCCAGCCAAACTGCAGGTTACATGAATCTCTGCTCTTCTCTCAAGACCAGAATCCAACTAGCATGTAAGACTAACTAGTACAGATCAAATTGGGTATCTATGCAGTTGTTTTTTATGCCTACCCTGCAGACTATCTAACTGAGATTTATATTTTTCAGATGAGGTGATGGTGGATAGAGAGGCTGTCAGGGTCATGGAAGGCAAGTCTAGAGATATGGTCATGCATAAGACAGAGCAATTATCGTGGCAAAGCAGAGGCTGTTCTGCTTTTTTCAAACAGCACATAAAAGAAGATGCAACCTTACAATCTGACAAAAACATTTTGCTCAGAATAGACTGTGCATGTAATCAGAATTATTTCATTTCCACTAGTCTTTTTAACCTTTTTCGTTGTCCTTTTGTGACTGGGTATGAAGTATTCACTTCATTATAATTAGTGCAGCCTTTAGTTTTCCTCCCTCTTTATTCAGTGAAGAAATTTGCATTGTTTACTCAAATGCCCAGTGCTGCATATTAGAGTAGGGATCTCATGGAGACAAACAAGGCTGTTTCTACTGGCAGCACTACTGCTCAGTGTTCCTACAGAGTTAGGGCTCCATAAGTGTAGTAGTTAGATAAACTGTTTATCTTCCATAGATGGTTTACTTTTTGCCTACAATCATTTAATTAAACACCATTAATATTTCAGTAGAAGTTAGAAGATGATCCAGGAGACTATAAAGACACTAAGATATTTAAGCCAAAGCACTGTACTTGTAACTGTATATTCACGATGTAAAATACCTAATTCTGAGTCATGAGAAAGCTCTGTAATCTATGAAGCCTGATATTGAACACCAATTTGAATTATAGTATTTGAAGGACAAAGCTGACAAAGACAGAACTATATCTGCCCAGATATGATACTAAGGTGAAATAAACAGATAGAAGTATCAAAAGTAAAGCTAAAACTTAACAATACCCATGGGATTGGAAGGAATTGTTCTTCTGTGTTATCTATGGCTGCCAAAAATAATAAAGGATTGTAGTTAATGGGAATTATCTTAGTTAAACAATGTGGGATATCTCCATCAGTAGGAGTATGTGCTGGTGTTAAGGTGTTAAGAGGCTTTGTTTCTCTATTTTTTTCCAATTCATTAGCTATTCTTCAGCAACTTTTCAGCAGTCATCTGTTAATATTCATTGTTTCAATTTCTTCAGGTTATTAGTCTTCAGAGAATTTTCCTGTAAAACAAACTAAAAGGAACCTACTAATGCCATTGAATTAGTGTATATTTTATCATTTTTCCAAAGTTTTAACTGTCATTTATAAAATCATACCTCCATTTACACAAAATTACATTAATTCATTGCCATAGTCTGAACTGTTTATGTGATCATCTCTATATTATTTTTTAAAATATTCTGAGATTATTTATGTTTTTACATTTTAGGACATGTCCAAAGAAGAATTTGTAGAGAGTTCAGCTTTAGGTTATTTCATTTGTGTCTCTGTTCACTCTATATCCATCACAATCTGATGTTTTCATGTGATATTCTGTGGTTTTCTAGAGATGCTGAGTATATTTCTTTAAGTGAAAGTTATGCTGTTTGGTCACAGTTTCTAGCACTTGGGACATATTTGCAAAGGACCAGTCCTTTTCTCACATTGGTCTCCTACACCTGCTACCTCAGGAATGCTTACAGCATGTTAAGGAGTTAGTTAATCTGGAAAATTATGTGCATTTCTAAATCATAAGAGCAGGGCAGACTACATCTGTAATCCAAAGCTTTTGGACATGCCTCCTATCTGAATGTTATTTGCTCATGGTTTGCTTCCCTAAAACATGCCAGAATACTGAATCAGAATTCAACAGGTGTAGTCAAGACCTCACTTATCTGAGCAATACCATTGGGTATTCTTTACACTATAATGAATGGCAGACCAAATTAATTGCCATCTGTAGCAAAATATCTATGTTTGTGAACGAGGAAAGCAGTAAATGTCATTTACCTCAACCTTTTTAGTAAGAATTTAGACACCATATCCCAGAATGTTCTTTCATGTTAGCTGGGATGGTACAATCTGGGTGGATGAGCAACTAGAAGACTTGGGATGACTGACTGGTTTCAGAGTAGTTGTTAATAGGCGATACTCTACCCAGGGAAGACTCATAAGTGCAGTACCACAAGGGTCTCTTGGGTGATTTGTGCTGGTTAGCATCTTCAAGTAATGGAGCACACTGTCACCAAACTTGCAAATGTTGCCAAATTGAAAGGTCCATTTGATATGATTGAAGGCAGGGATGATATCCAGAGGCATCTAGACAGCTGTAGAAAAGGGCTGACAAGAACCTGATGAAATTCAATAGTACATGCATATTTCTATCCCTGGAAAGAGCACCCCTGGCAGCTGTACGGCCTGGGAACTGACTGGCTGGGAAACAGCTTTGTAGAAAAGGCTGCAAGTGTCTGGGTTGGTTGCACATTGAGCATGAGTCAGCAGCCTGTCCTGACAGCAAAGATGACTAGCAGCATCCAGCGCTGTTATTAACATGAACGCAACTGGCAGATCATGGGAAGGGGGTATCCCTCTTTAATTGGCACTGGTTCAACTATATCTAGATACTGTGTCCAGTTTTGGATCCCCAGGAAAAGAAAGACATTGATGCTGTACAACAAGGTCCAGGTGGGACCACCAAGCCAGTTTGGGGCTGGAGTTCTTGCCCTGTTAGGAGAGGCTCAGAGTGGTGGTGTTTTTTCAGCCTGTAGAAGGAGCCACTGCAGAAAAGACTTAGTGCCTGCCTAACTATACCTTTGAGTAAGTCATTGAGAACATAGAACCAATGATGCATAGAGGCAGAGAAAACAGAAGTTGAACCAAGAGAGGTTCAGGCTGGACATAAGGAAGAACTTTTTTGCCCGAGGGTAAAAAAGAGACAGAGAATATATAATGGCTCTATCTTTGAAGTCTTTCAAGACCCAACTGAACAAAGTCCTAGTCTGATCCCACACCTGATCTTGTTTGGAGCAGGATGCTGGAGTAGAGACTTTCAGAGGTGTCTTTGTGGCTTAATTATTCTGGGCTTATGGCATTTTTTCCACCCAAGGGTAGCAATTTGTTAAAAAAATTAAAAATATAGCAAAAAGTTCTATACTGAAGGTCTTTTCGGTCTCTTGTGATGGTATTAATTTGAGAATGTCAATAGTTTGTTTTGTTTTGTTTCGTTTTTTTAACTTGGTGGTATGGCATGTTCTTAAAAAAAAAACAACAAAAACAATATTTTCCTGGCTATATGCCAATTAGGGAGTTTTGTACTAATATCTATTGTAAACTTAAATAAAATAACAATGCAAAATATAAACAGTGCTGCCACAATACAGCACATCTGTCAACAACTGTAGTAAGAATGTTTGCATAATGCATTAATTACAGAAATTCTTCTCATAATTAATTTAGCCTCTTCATCTGAGTATGATATGGGCAGAACTGATTAAATGCAAACAGACATGCTCTGAGAAAAGACACAAAGGAGTAAAGTTTCATGTGCAAGGAGTGGATTTCAGCATTTTTATCCACATATAGCTGAAGCTGAAATTGAGAGGTCTAAATTATGGATTGCCATCACAGAAAACTCTGCTCTAGTAGTGAAGGACAGCATTAACTGGCAGGGGAGAGAAGGCTGCACTCTTCAATATGAATTGTGAATGGGAATGGTGTAAGGATTCAGAAAACATTCCAGTGGATGCTGGTATTATAGGTGCTCACATCATCATCTGTTGAAGTGCTACCCTGTACTCTCTCAAGACCAGCCTCTTTCAAGACTACTGGACCTTCACTAAGTCAGAAAAGAAACTTACCACCACGTGTTTCCAGCTGCTTCAGACTAGTCTGAAATAAGAAAACTAATTTCAATTAACTCCTGCCTCCTAGTGCTAATTTTTATTTCCTTTCATAATTTCTTCCATGTTGCATACAGGTACAGAAGACCCTCTTGTAACAGGTTATCTGCAAAGACAGACCCTTCTTCCCCACACACTCTTGGAGGGATGGGGAGAATAGAAGGAATGTAAATCCTGGGGGTTGATATAAGAACAGTACAATAACTAAAGCATAATAAAAACCTACTACTGCTACCACCTATAATAATGATCGTAAGGGAAATAACAAGGGAAGGGAATATAAAACAAAAAAGGAAAGGGGAAAAAAACACAAGTGATGCACAGTACAATTGCTCACCACCCACCAACTGATACCCAGCCCAACCCATGCTATCTGGGCCTTCTGGGTGACTCTCTCCAGTTTATATACACATGATGTGCTGTGGTACAGAATACCCCTTTGGCTACTTTGGGTCAGGTGTCCTGTCTCTGCTCCCTCCCAGCTTCCTGTGCCCCTCCTCGCTAGCAGAGCATGAGAGACTGAAAAGTCCTTGATCGGAGTAAGCATTACTTAGCAACAACTAAAATCATTGGTGTTATCAGTGTTGTTCTCAGGCTAAAGTCAAAAACACAGCACTGCATCAGTTTCTAACAAGGAGAAAAATGACTGCTACAGCTGAACCCAAGACAGCTAGTAATCTTCAAAGAAAGAGAGAGAGGGGGAGGGAGGGAAGGGGAGATGAAGGGAGGAAAGAAGGGAGAGAGGAAAGAAGGGAGGAAAGAAGGAAAAGAGGCTGGCAGGTAGGAAGGAAAATGAAGCTTCTGTTCTCTGATGTTTGCAAGGTTTGGTGGGGGTTTTGTTTTGGTTTTGGGTTTATGTGTGGGGAGAGTTTTGTGGGGTTTCTTGTTTGTTTGGTTTGATGGTTTGTACTTTTGTTTTGTTGGGTTTTTTTTAAATAATGTTTTTGTTTCAGACTGTTCCTAAGTCTTTTAGCTTTCCAAAGCAATCTAGCAAATACTTATTCTCTTATTTAATTCTACCACTGAATTGGTAGTCATAGTATATGAATTTCTTTTCATTTGAAGCTCTTGATACCTAAAACAGCCCTTCAATGATTATTCACTTCTCAGGTTCTCAATCTCAGTTGAAATCTCTATGGAAAACAGTATCTTTTCAAACCTCTCTCAAATTTGCCCTATTGTTAGATGCTCACTTTAATTCTTTAATTACCTCATTTAATTTTCAAACCATTCCATGTAAGCTGATATGAAAGATCAAAATCAAAACAGTATTATATTAGAAAAAAAATTAGCAATAGTAAAGAATGAAAGAGGATTTTCTGTAAAATTTAAGGCATAAGTATTTTATACTTTTTTTTAGAGCAGAGTTTTCTACTCAGTGCTTACAGTTGTATTTCAAAAGTTCACAGGTTTAGACATTTCTGAACATAAGAGATCTACTACTAATAACAATAATATATGCATATTAAACAGCTGTTAACAGAAACTGAGATGTATTATTCCGTTTGTGGACAAACCACGTTTCTTATTTATTTTCAGAAGCATGCTTTTCATGCAGTTTTAAGAATTTCCTCTTCCGTTTCTCCTTGTAATATTTTTTTACATAATTCCTACTAGCAAAGGACATTTTTTGGACAGTATCCCTTAGCATATTAAGCATTCATCAACAATTAAAATGCCAGAAAGTGCAAACATTTTAAAACAATTTGTTTCTTCTTTCCTAGCCAGTTGCAGTCACTGATAAGCTCTCATTTGTTAAGAAATTTCTTTATGTATTCAAAGATAACCCACTTTTAGGTATCATATGAATATTTATATAATCTCTTTGATGAAAATCAGTTTTTAAATACTAATTAGACAATTGTTTTTTGCATTATAAAACCAGACACTTTCCAGTCATCTTTTTTAAGTTATGCTACTCTCTGGAAAAATAGATATTTTTTTCAAATTTAGTTTGATGTGATTGCTTTTATGATTTTACTGTTTCATTTTAAGAGACTATTTCACTGAGTCTTATAGTGTAGGCTCCTCCCCAACCTCAAGGAGAGTATCTCTGTAAAGGCTTTTAAAGTTTTCAAAGTATTACAAATAGGAAGCCACTGCAGATTAGAAATACTCTGCATACAGAGAAAAAAAGCTGTAGTCACCTTGTATAGCCTCAATGCTTCCTGCAAAGAAAATTAAATTCACACTAAGAACTGTCTTTCCTGCAAGATTGATAAAGTTTCTTTGCAAATATTTGTTTTCTGGGTTCATATTAGACAGAAAGGATATCAAATCTAAAAGACTAGGAAAAAAAATATCCTGTAGTTAAATCACACATAAATGTTCACTATTTCTGTCATTAACAGCAATCTTGTTCTCATAACTTCAAAAGTCATAATAGTAACAATTACTTGAATTTAAGTGCATTTCATACTATGAGAGGCTTCCTAAATACATAGCTGCAATATTTCTGCTAGATTGTATGAAAAATGGGTGATCAACCACTTTGTTTGGAAGAAGAAAAAATTAAGTTTACAATGATGCTCTACACTTTCATAAGTAATTATGTGCTTTTAATTTCCACAGTACTGCAGTGATCATTGCTGTAATGTCTAAGCTGACAGTTTAATTTCTCTTCAAAGTTTTAAGAAATTCTATTATCTTGTTGCCATGCTTCTGCACTCATAACTGCAAATTTAAATGCAAGGAAAGCAATCTAGCTTCTCTTGAAATGTTTGAATATCATTGTATGAAATTTCAGTAGAACTCAAAAATATTTTTTAAAGCATTTATCATCCCAGTTAGGAAAAGGAAAAAAGCACAAAACTCTTTGCCCTTAGACACAGCTCTAAATTGTTTGTGTGAAAGTAGCACTGACCACAAATCAACTATTTGACACTAAACAGAGCTCTCCTAAATAGCACCTAAAGGATGTCGCCTTCAGGCTTATATATTTAGTCAAATAAATTCATTGAGAGGTCTACTAGAGCATTCTTGTAGAAATGCCGGTAGCTGGTAATACAGCAACCTTGATCTCCTAAATATTTCCTTCAAAATTAAGGAATAATGTCCAAACATCAGTGGAAGAGTCACATCACTACCACTTCTCTTGTGTGATGTTAAGCACTGCCAGAGATGTGCCTTTGGGGAAACATAATTTTGAGAACAAATTTATTTCAACCTTGACTAAATACAGCACTACTTCACTGAATGAAACCAATGAAAACTTTGGTTTGGAAAGAAACACCAGGGTCCTTGGAACTGAAATGGGAAGGAAGTGTGTGTGTGTGTGTAAGCACTCCAACTCCTGCCTCCAGCTGAGTCAATTGTAAGGTTTTTCAGAGGTTTTCCAGGATCCACTACTCCTCCAGAAAGCAGTAGTAGCTTTATCAAAAGTTAACTATATAAGTTTTGCCCCAAACCACAAAATTACTTATTGACAGAACCAGGAATAACCTCCAGTTCTTGATTTACTATACCTTGCTTATTCTGCTGTGGTTCCCCATTACTCCATGGAAACACCATACAGGCCAATAATTTTGGCAACAAACTATATTTCATTTTATTGGCCTTCTGTACTTTCAATTCTAAGCTTATTTTTTATATGTTCGGGGGGGAGGGGGGGAATCTAGTATTTTCTGTCTTTTCTGACATATTCCTGAATGTGGAATTACTCCGAGAACTGTGTGTCAAAGAAATAACAAAATGTAGCACTTGCGTATTCCTTTCACAATAGATCAGTTCTCTGATAAGGATTCTCAGTAGCAAGAAGGGACCAGACAAGCCACTGTCATGGTTTAACCCCAGGTAGCATCTAAGAACCACCCAGCCGCTCGCTCACTTCCCTCACAGCAGGATGGGGGAGAGAATCAGAAGGGTAAAAGTGAGAAAACTCATGGGTTGAGATAACGACAGTTTTATAGGTAAAGCAAAAGCTGTGCACACAAGCAAAGCAAAACAAGGAATTCATTCACCACTTCCTGTGGTCAGGCAGGTGTTCAGCCATCTCCAGGAAAGCAGGACTCCATCACACGTAATGGTTACTCGGGAAGACAAACACCATCACTCCAAATGTTCCCTTCTTCTTCCTTCTTACCCCAGCCTTATATGCTGAGCACAAGGCCATATATGGAGTATCCCTTTGGTCAGTGGGTTAAGCTGTCCCAGCTTTCCCCCCTCCCAGCTCCTTGTGCACCCCCAGCCATTTGCTGTTGGGGAAGGGTGAGAAGCAGAAAAGGCCTTGGCTGTGTGTAAGTGTTGCTCAACAATAGCTAAAACATCCTTGTCTTGACAATACTGTTTTCAGCACAGTCCCAAAACCAAGACCCATACTAGATACTGTGGAGAATATTAACTCTACCTTAGCTAAAATGAGCACAACCATATATCTGTCAGGGAATAAAGATTTTGCCAGAGTGTGGAGATTACAAAGACCATTACTAAAGACCTGACTTGCAAAAATATTAATTTTATTCAGTTCACTCCACAGATCCTAGGACCTCCTCTCACACAGCTGAAAAAGAAGTTGGATTCTTCTGGCATGCATTTTATAAAAAAGGGAGGAATACCTGGAGTTGCCTATTGCACAGTATTACTACATAACAGTACACTTTTACATAATGTATCCGTGTCTAGTTTGAGCAATGAAAGTGCATTTAAGTCTCTCATAAACTAAGCAGCTGTATTATTTTGTTGTTCTTGTTTAACATTAAATCACTACTAGCAAAGGAGAAGATTTAGTACCAGACTCTGTTGCTTTGAGCAACGTGGACAAAAATAGGAAGTGTTCAAAAACACATAGCTGATGCCCTTAGTGACACAGTTTAGGGGTGGCCTTGGCAGTACTGGGGTGATGGTTGGACTTGATTGTCTTTTCCAACCTAGTTGATTCTATGGTTCTATGATTCTATGAAAATAAGAACACATTTTGCTAAACACAGAGTAAGCAAACAGATAACTGTTTTGGATTAATAAAATATTCAAATTACAAAATTTAAATGTAAGTCAAAAAATAAAAAATAATGGAGCTTAATTGATTTTAAATCTAAGTAATTCTGCTTTTAGGTTAATTCAGTGTTTACATCCCAATGTATTATTTCGTCATGCTATTATCTGTGGGTTTATAATGACATTTTCCTTGAATCGTTTTGCTTCTTATGAAGTCTGTCTACTCTTGCATATAGGGAAGAAAGCAAATTAACCTTGAAAAGCAAAGAAGCAATAGTGATGGTTCAAACATTCTAAATGCACAATGTGAAAACCAGAATTTCTTTCATAGTCTTAGAGTCTTTCCCAGTTACCATTATAGGGTAGATATATTATGCAATTTATTTTCTTTTACAATAGGCATTAAATAAGGTGTAATAAAAGTCAGAATAATGGGTGGAGCCTTCAGTATGTTGCAGTTTTGTTTTTTCCTGCCTTTATTACAAATACAGAATGTGTAATTGATGCATATAAATGAAATCAGAGGTTGAATAGTAAAACAAAGTTAACATTTAAGGAAGAAGTTATCCTCTTTTGAGTTTTTTGTTGCTTGGTAGTTTTTGGTTTGATTTAGGTTTTCATTCCAGTTACATATTGCTAGAGTTTTTTATACTCCTTGCACTCAAAATACGGAAAATAAAAATTATTTTTTTCATAGTTATGAAGACAAAGATATGTACTGTCAAGACTTCAGCTTCAATGAAAATAATGTTTTCTATTACAGAGGTAGAAATGAAATAAGTGCCTGTGAAATTGTATGCACTTAGTTATCTAAATTTTATACTCTGAACACACTTAAAAAAATTATAGATTATATTCCAATACGCCACCTTGCAGAAATCTGTTTCCTCACACTTAAGAACTCTTCTCTTTTTCAGCTCCTTGAAGTAGAACATTCGTTGGTTTTGCATTAATTACCAAACTACCAGAAGGCTCAATGGATGATTTGAGATGTAAACACTATGATCTGAAATTCTGAATCATGTTACTTCCATTACAGCCTAGATTCTCATATCCTTGCTTACACTGAATAACATATTACCTCACACATGATCATAATACATTAAAATCAGCCATCCATTAGTAAAGATAGCACAGACTACTTGCAGAAAAAAAATACTTTTTGTACTTGTAACAATAAAAACTTATTCTTGGAGCTGCAAATCTCTCTTGATATTTCATCTGTATAGCCTTGCTTTCTCTTCCAGTGGGCTTTGGTTGCAAAGGATTGAAATACCTTTAATTTCTTCAAGAAACACATAACTCTTCTGAAAGAAACTGTTCTCAGCATAAATAAGGCTTCCCAGTGCTTGAAATGTCTTTTCATTTTTAACTAAGTGCTTCTCTCAACAACAAAATTTAAAAGACACATCAGGAAATCTGATTTTTGTCCTCTGTTACTTTTGTTTCTTGTACTCACAAGCTTATTTTATATACTTGGAGCACTACCTGAAAGTGATGTAACATTTTTTTATGGTGGGGATTTACATTTACACATCCAATTGTGAAACTACTTCTCATTCATTAAAATTGCCTTCTGAACTTTATCTAGTTAAGGAAGTCTGTTGAATTAGAGATGCCTCTCTTTGTATACAATCACTATGAATAAATTTTATATTCTATCACAGATCTGAGATATCACCCTGAAAGTTTGCTAGTCAAATGACTTGTGTTCAGGATTGACTCAGCTCACTGACCTGAACAGGGACTCTCTTACAGCAGTTCACATGAAATCTGAATAACCTAGTTTAATATATAAGCTCCCAACTGGATGTTATAGATGTTTTATCTGATAAAAATGAGAAGTTTAGGAATTTTTAATATTTTTCAGCTTCTCAGGTAGGAATTGCAAAATCTACACATCCAAAACATGCAATGAAGACACTCTCCAGATCCAGGGATATATTTTTACATCATGTGGCCATGTCAGTTGATTGCCCTTAGCATATTGCATCCAGGAGCAGATTCAGAAGGGAAAATCTAAAAGACGATGAATTCAAATTTTTTTTTTTAAGCTATAAATTGAATGTTTACAATGCACATGTATTGTACGATAAAATATCACATATAAACTATAAATGTTTTGGGGACTTAATAAATGGCAATAAATTCAGAAATACAAATCACTAAACAGCTACAATAAAAGATACTAGAGGGAAAGAAAGAAGAAATTATTTTGACAAGAAAAATAAAACTATGAGAAGTAGTCTGGACCTGTCATTATGAGTTAAGAAAACATCAATACGGTAGTTTAAACTAATTATTCTAATAATCTAGGCACTTTTTGAAGTGCCTTCAGTCTATGTAAACAAACATGGAAAAATGATACCAAACCAGACCAAGGCTGGAAAGTTGCAAGACTCTGTAATTGACTTCTTGTTGTTGTTATTTTCCTAATTTAGTCATACAAACTACACAAAAGACAAGAGCTAATAATTGTTAATTCTTAATAAAGCTGTTTCAAACCTGAACTGCTATGAAAAGCTCTATTTTAGGCATAGGGGAAGGAAATTAAAAACAATCAGCTCAGTGCACAACAACTCAAGTCTTCAACTTCACAATATCAAATAGCAGTATGGAAACTGGATGCCTGTTTAGCTCTTGAGGTTAGGAGCTTGAATTTCTACATCCCATGTGCTTTGATAGCTTATCAATATTGCCTCTGAGTGTTCCAGGTGGGTTTGCTCTACAAAGGACACTTACCCATAATTTTTGAATTGGCTAATGACTTCTCTGTTAAACATCTTTCAGGTATAACACATCAAGAAAGAACAATGCTTGGAGAACATTAAACTGACAGAATGGACTACTGAGAAACTTTATATTACTATTTGCTACATGCTGCTCAGCCCATGCACGTACAGAAGACCCAGAGTCATTCTAATTAGAGGAGCATCATGCTGGTACAGATTTTTGATAAAATGCTACATACAATTCTAACCATTCTCTGTCCAGTCACAAACCACAAACAGCTCTGCAAATCAGAAGACAAAAGTGACAAATTCTATATTTCCTTGAACAGGCTCCTGCATACTGAAAGGCATCACATAATGCCCAGGCACCAGGGCACAGAGACTCTCATAGGTGGCTGAAACTGATGAATAACTTCTCCTTCCATAATAATATTTCCTTAGAAGGTTTATGATGCTGAATTATTATACTAGCTTAACCTTTCATCCAACAAACGTTGCATACAGCAAACACCTTAACTTGCTAGGATAGGAATCTCTCCTATGTTAAAAAGACTGTGCAAGTATTCTTAATCCCAGGTGTAACTATGCTATATTTGGTGTCCTGTTTTAGCTTGCATAACAGGGACAAAGTCAATTTAGACTTAGGTATCTTGAGACACCAGCCAGAAAACATTCGTGAAGAATCTGGCCTGTCAGAGTGTATCCCTGGCCACCTCCCTCTGTTTGTATGAACTAATTGTTTGTACTGCCATTGCTAAAACTCTGACAAAATAAGCTGGAGGATTTCTAGTAAAACTGCCCCAGAGCATTGAGCTTCCTAGTGAAGAAGATGGCTGTCATGGTTTAAGCTCAGACGGCAACCCAGAACCACTAAGCCACCCACTCTCTCACTCCCCTCCCTTCCTCCCCTCAGCTCCTGGAGGGATGGGGAGGAAAATGGAAAGAATGTAGCTCCCATGGGTTGAGATAAGAACAGCCCAATAACTAAGGTATAACACAAAACCACTGCTTCTACCACCAATAATAATAATGATAAGGGAAATAATAAGGGAAGAGAATACAACTGCTCACCACCTGCTGACTGATACCCAGCCCGACCCAAGCAGTGATCTAACCTTTCTGGGTAACTTCCCCCAGTTTATATACTGGGCATGACGTGCTGTGGTATGGAATATCCCTTTGGCTAGTTTGGGTCAGGTGTCCTGTCTCCATTTCCTCCTGGCTTCCCCTCCTCCCTGGCAGAGCATGAGACTCAGGAAGTCCTTGGTTGGAGTAAACAACACTGAGCAACAACTAAAACCATCAGTGTTATCAGCATTGTTTTCAGGGTGAAAGTCAAAAACACAGCACTGTGCCAAAACTAAGAAGGAGAAAAATGACTGCTACTGCTGAACCCAGGACAATGTCAGGGAGATTAAGTCGTGTTCCTGTGGCTTAACACAGAATCAGATTCTCTCCTTGCAGCCAGTGCACAACGTGACTAAATGAAAACTCAGAGTTTGCCTGAGTGAGATGTGGTCCCTTGCTGGTGCAAGTACACAGCATGTAAAAATCTCTCAATTTGCATAGCAATTAGTAGACGAGGACAAGCTGTAAAACCAAAGATGGACAAATCTGATATGAAAACAAATTTCATGCTGAGGGTTCTCAGGTGTTTTTAGCAGCACTGTCAAATGAGAAATATGATTTGAGAGGAATCATAATCTAATTAAACACTGTTTTCCTGCAACTTTATTCTGGCAAAAAAGGAGGATTTTGACTGCAGCAGCTGCTGCCAAGTAAGCCTAAGCAAGACCAGTGTTTTTGAGTTGCACTTGTCCTCTATGCTTTGAAGAGAAACCTGCTAAATCTGCACGTTTGCCTTTTAATAATACTTCTTAGGCTTGTCACACTGCTCAGGTTGAGCAGAGCACACCACAGAGGAGAATTACACAGTGCCGAGTTTAACAATCCTGACCATGAGGTCATTGCACTGAGGAGTTAGTGATTCACAGCATGGTTAAACTGAGCTGGTCCAAGCCCATGCTGCACTGCCCTGAACAGACAGGACAGTCTGGCCTTCAGGTTACATTGTGGTGTGCATATCCCTTCAGCACAGCATACACTTTGCTGTTTGAATGTAACAAATGAGATAGCAGGCGGTCCCCCTCAGTACTAGCAGGTGAACTACTTTCCTGTCCTTGCCTCATCAAGAGCTGCAGCAACAAGTTCCCATGGGAACACTCTTTTGTTGAATCATAAGAATTATGAATATTGGTGGTTTATTTGTAAGAAAATCCCATACGAGCTCATAAGAGCAGCCAGAGAGGGCCTTCTGGGGATGGGGTCTGCACAGCATGCTAAGTCCTGACTAAAGGCTACTTCAGTGTTGCACAGCCCAGGGATCCCAGCTTCACTGTTTTTTGTTACCTCTAATAAAAAGCATTTAAAGTTGTCCTTCAAAGAAGGAATGCTTTTCTTACTGGGTTCATAATAAACCAAGACATCCGAACTTGGTGTTTAAATTCTGTTTTCATTCCTCTCCTCTGATCTTGAGGCACATCTGATCTGAGCAAAATGTTTGTTTTCCTTTCTCTGCTAGCAGGGAAAAGGATGTTAGGACTGATATGGCTAGCAAAGAAACTTGTTTTTTAAAGAGATTTGTATTACCACACTATCAATGCTAGCTAAACTGCTAATTAAAATGCATGAATGGAGTGATAACCCTGAGACTTTACAAAAAAGCAAGATTGTTCACATCACATGTAACTGTCATGGCAAACCATGCTTTTAACTAGAGAAGTGTTACTGCTAATCAGAGCAGACAAAAGAAGCCGTTTAATGCAAATTACTGCCCTATCATTCAGTGGGAGATTTTCCATTCAAAAATCTGTGTGATAGAACATTACATAAAAATGTGTGACTACTAAAATGGAAAAAACCTTAATATTGTGTAACTAGTACCTAGAGAGTCATTGAAGTGTTTGTTGGTTGGGCTGCCTTGTAAAGATCGGTTTTCTATTTAAGAGCTTAGGTACTCAAAATGGTGGGGGCAAATATGCTTATGGAGTCCAGCCAAAAATCCTACAGTGACTAGGTCATTTCCTACAGATTACCTAAGGTCCTGTCCACTGCAGGGCACCTGAAAATTACACCCTTAAGAACAGAGCCAAAATCATCCTGTTAAAGACAGTTGCTCACAGGCATAACAGGGTGCTGTCAAATAAAAAAAAAATGTAATGTTTTCCCCAAAGATTTTACTTAGGTAAATACTACAGTGAAGGGCAGCATTTTTGAAATAATGTTACTTGCTTACCCCTTCTAGATATATTTCTCTTCTGACTTGAGGCCTGCTCCTGTAATCAAACATCAAATATGACATTCTGGTTTGCACTAAAGGTAAAAGAAGCTTTGGTATTCACCCTATAAAAAGGTAACCGTTAGGCTAAAAGACAAAAAATTGCCAGTGGCTTGTGGTATTTGATACTGTGTTTGCTGGTTTACTTCATTTGCACTGGATGACAGACTACTTTAAACAAATATAAGCTCAGTTAATTTTAACGTACCTTGCATTTAATACAAAATGAAAATGACTACTTAAAGAATGCACAAAACAGGCTTGTAACATGTACTCAGGAAATAAAAAAAAAGATAAAAAATGAAGAAACCCCACAATTTATTTGTAGAAAGAATTGTGTGTATTCAAGTTTAAATTCTACATCAGTGTAACTGCATCATTCATTGTCATTAGATTACAGGGTATTTTAGGCATTGTAGTTAGTAGGAATGCAGACAAAAAGATGACAATCAATGTTCTTTTCAAATAAATGTGAACCAGATACCAACAATCTGCTTAAATTATTCCCAATGAGCCATACTATTTTTACCCTGAGATAAAACATCCTGACGCAGGTTGATAACTATAAACATTTATCTAAATTAACTTTATTCTCTGCTTTTGCAAGTATGACAAAAACTTCAGTAAAAAGTATTTTCTTTATTCTCAAGAATATAAATTGAAGGGAAAATATCAGTTTTCCAGTACTGAGACTGGAAGTCACTGGTATAGTAAAAGAAGCTACTTAGTGTTGGGAAAAAAAAATCTTCCCTGATTTTAATAAGGAAAATTAATGGGAGAAAGAGTTTAGTAAATTAAAGAGAATTAGGAAGGCAAAGAAGCAACAATGTAGTTAGAATTCAGATTGAAATATGTAGAATTAGAAAATAATCAAGTGCTTTTATGATATACCCAAATCATCATGTATTTCTAAAAGGGCTAAAAATACACAGAACTCTATAAGGCATAATACCGTATGAATGCTGTGTATTAACAGATGTTGAGTAGGCTAACAGCATTTCTAATCACGTTTAATTAAAATCTGCAAAGAGTTACAGTTGCCCTTCAAAAGATTCCCTTTGACATTACTTAGAATTGAATGAAGTCCTTAAGGTGTTAAAACAGGCAGCAATTCTAAGCAGAGACCAAGAAATGATACCTTTTGGAATGATGCTTAGCAGCTCCTTGACTACTGCCATTGCCTGAGGAGCATATTGGTCTAAGAGCAAGATGTGTTTTGTTTTTACACCAGACAATATTGACACTTCTGTTACTTCAATTCATGAACAAATTAATGTAAATAAAAGCAACTTGATGAAAACTACCCAGTACAGCATCCTACCAAACTACTAAAATCTATATTACAGCTGGTCATTTTTAAGTACCTGTATGAAATTATCAGTGGCTGGAGTTCTTGGTAAAGTAAGAACTTTTTTTTCAACATATTATTTAAGTTGGTATGGGAGGGGGCAGAATACTGCTGTGTACTTTAAGCTCTCTAACTGTAAGGAGAAGAGGAATTGTAAATACTACCTTGTTTAGTCAAAGGATTTAAAGTCAGTTAGATGAATAAAGACTTTATGGAGCTGGGATTTTACTTTGCACATTTTATCAGAGAATCAAGGAAATTTCCAGAAGGCAATATCCTCTTTTTTACAAGCAGAGAGTCAAGCTACAGTGATATAAACTTGGTCGCAGTCAGAAAGCAATTCAAGGACATCACTAAGATGAGGACTAGTACTTCCTTCCATCACCCCAAGCCAAACAGTCACAGGTGCACTGGTGGATAAGATGCTTTAGAATCTGCCTGCAGTTTGCCTTTATTAATCAAATATTGACTCTAATTATTGGACAGTAGTTATTTATGAAGTATCGTATTTGTCTGTTCAGTAAGTGAAGGACAAAAATGTGAAAAAGTAGCAAAATTATCTGAAAATATAGCTTGTCTTGCAATACAGCTGTTCTTAGAACATCATTAAGAAAGCTGGAGTTTTAAAAAACAGCTGTGCTGGTCAAGTATAGCCAGCTACTTAACTGGAAGGGAAAAAAGAAAATCCAAGAAAGCACTTTTCTTTCTTCTCTCTCTCTCCCACCTTGGCAATACATCAGCATGTGAGTGAAATATGCTATAAACTAAAAAAGAAAAAAAAAAGACACACAAACAAACAAATAAAAACCCCCAAAGACTAGAAAGAAATTAGAAGGCAAACATGACTGTTCAAGCTATTAATACTCTGAATTAAGAGGTCTAAACTGGCAGTCTCAATGGTTTTCAGTTTTGCTGCTCAATGGGAGCATATGAGTTGACAGAAAGTGCTGATTAGGAACCTTCTCATCAATAAGATGCCAAAATAACTCAGGGAAAAGAACAAACTATGTAGAAGTTAGTATAAGGTACAATATGAAGGATATTGAACAGGAATAGGCTATTGAACAGGATATTGAAGGAATATGAACAGCCTGGGGCTAACAAACCTGTCAAAACAGAAGAGACAAGTTGCATAGGTAAAAAAGCTCATCTCCAGATGAAAGCAAACCCAGAAGAAATTATAGTGCTAAAACCCAGCAGAACAAGGTGACAGAGAGGTCAAACACAAATTCTTTCTTTTACTCATGCCGTTAGATCCAAGAAGCAGATGGAAAATTACCCACCCTTACTGGGGCCTCTTCTCAAGTAAAAACTCTGCTAGAATGAGGCTGTTAACATCACTCTTGCTGGTTCTAATGGAACAATGGACTACACCCTTAAATACACAAACTCCTTTGCCTTTAGTATCCCTTAGAGACTGAAGAACTAGACTGAAATGGCACCACAGTAACTTAACTTATAGGCAGATACCTAGACGCAGTGGGAAAGTCCCATTTATTAGACCATTCACTAATCTACCCTTTTTAAGCTTTTATGTTTTAAGTATATAACTAAATATAGATTGTGATGGGGAGAAAAATATATAAAAAGAAAGTATATAAGTTAGGTCTCTGCTCACCTTTGATGACAGAGAGTTTTTCAAATTCCTAATCCAAAATAAACAAATATACAAGAAAAAGACCAGTAGCAACTTCATGCAGAAATACACAAAAGCCAAATGGGAAAGACATAATTTCCTGTATCATGGTTTGTGGTTCCCAGTCCTCATCTTCATAGAGATCCTTTTCATATCTTGTTGAGGGAAAAATGGAACTCATGTTAGAAATGGAGCCAGGAATTTCTTGACAACCTATTTTAAAGATTATAAATAAATATAATCATATTAATAATTATCATTAAAACATAATAGTTCCAACTAAAACAAGAACACATAATTAGTGATACCTCTAAAATTGCTATGCAAGAAAACTTGGAAAAACTTACCCCCTTCTCCTGATATTATGCCTACCATTCCCAGGCACCTCTGGGTGGCAGGGGTGCCACAGTGAGTCATCAGTGTCCCTAGGTCTCACTGGGAGACTTGTGATGGTAGCATTGAGGTTTCCTTCCCCTCAGTCCTGGGGTCCAACTGAATTTATCTTTATATATTCTTTTTGCATATATTCCCCTTTTTTGTACTTTTCCTGGTGTATCCTCAGTCCAAAGGATATCCTCCCATGAAAAAAAAAAAACAAACCAAAAAAAAACCAAACCCAACAACAACAACAAAAAAGCCACAAACATAAGAAAAAATCTTATATATATATATATATATTCCATTTGGTGAAAGTATGTGGAGAAAGAAGAATTGCTTTTTAAAAGAATTTGAACTCAGAGGTGGAAATTAACCTGCATGGAACATGCAAGTATTCAGTTCAAAAACGTGTGAAATTTATTGCAGATTCAGAAATATGCATTCACATGAAGTATTGTTAAATGCAAGAACTTTACTTTCCTTCTTTCTGGTACATCGAACACTATCACACTCGTTACCTTGATAATTACTCTTGATCTACTTTATCCTTTCCCCCAGCTATGGCCTTTCTGTCTGTCTTCACCCTGAAGTTTCCATCATTCTGTTTTTCCTCTGAGTTACTTTCCCAGTAGGATGTAAGTAGTCCCTTTCTGTGCCTATGCACATCATAATGTTTTCAATTTGCTAGCTAATTTCAGCCTGGTTGAATGGTGAAGTTTTGTTACGTTTTCACAAAGGTTGTGAAAATATACAATCAGGTAGTGGAAGGAGAGTACATTGGTCATGGTGATGAATATCAAGCTCAAGTATTGTTGTAGACCAGAAAATCACCAAGAAAAGTGACATTACAAATGTCTTGATCTACGAAAATGATAATTCAGAGCTCATACACTTTGGAACAACAAAGGCAGCAAAACTTCTTTCACCCTGATGATGTAGATTACTTCTTTCATCTTATTTGTTTCTGGAAATTAAGGAGAGACTAAAATATAGCCTTATCCATTGAGAAAGCCATAATGATCTTATCTTACTCCACACATGTTTTAGTGAACTTAATTTTGAATTCTGTTTGCCTGGATTTCCTTAATATAGCACTAAAAACTCTGAAAATCAAGATATTACTAATTTGAAATAGAATCAGTCAAGATTTTACCTCACCTGTTCTCACTGTGATATTTTTCAGACTGAGTTTGCATTGTACCATTGTCTTCTTTCCTTAGAAAACATAGTCAGAGGAATTAAGCATCAGAATTTTAATATCTCATACAGTCTGTGACAGGTGTTTTATTACCTCAACCTTTTCAATATTTTGAATGTTGGTTGCCCTGCTTTTCCCTTCCACATAGTTTACAGCCTCACTAAACTGTGGGAAGAAAGGTACTGGCCAGCAAGAGAAAACACAAAATACTAAAACCGAAGGTCAAACTTTCAAAATCCACTGTCCTGTTTTATGTTTTCAGAAATTTTAATAATCTTAGAAAGAATCTGTGGGTTTGTATTATTTTAAGAATTACTAACTCGCTGTTGAAGGATTTTTAAAGATAGTGATGAAAGACTGCAATGAACAGAGTATACTTTGTATTTTTCAATTAAAAATAAAAATAAAATTTCCTTTTGCATTTTTCATCAAAATAATACTCCTTTTCACTGAAGATAGGAACTCTCTTTGTCAGATTTATCATAAAAGCAATGAAAATTAAAAGCTGATTTCTGAAAACAACAAGGAGATTCCGCTGGCATCCTCAGCTCTCCATCCCTTTTTCTGTAATGTCACATAAACTGGACCATTTTACCAAGTACATGGAAGATTCAAGTTTTAGCTGTCATATGTTTGAGAAGACTGAAATCTACAGTTTACACAGACCAACCTCTTGCAAAAAAGCACATTCTGATTTCTCAGTCCTCTTTTATTGCAACTTTACAATATTTCAATACTCAGCAATTCAAAACCAAAAACTCAACAAAATAGCTTGTGTAGATGTGGTCTTGGAGACATCTTGTGGAAGCAATCCTTGTCCACACCTCAGTAAATAACTATTTTTTTGGTAGAACAGCCTAAATAAGACTGAAACCATTTGCCCCACTAAGAAATATGCTTTAAGCCTGTAATAGTCCTCCTTTTCCACTTGAGTGTAGAATTTCTCTGATCTGCTTATTGCCTGAGACTGAGAAAACATTCTGGAAAAGGATCACAACATGCCAGTTATCTACTTGCAATGCTTTCTATGGTCCAACTGAGAGTCACCATGAAGGCAGAATAGGAGCCACAGGAACTCCTGTCTTCACCACAGACTGGGGAGTAGGGCAGCACACAAAATGGTGGGAATCACTTGACCTTTGAGGAAGTCCCTGAGTTTGTTCTTTCCATCCTGTTATCCCACTCTTGCCTCTGCAACCCAAAGGGAGTAACATGGTCAAATCAGAGAGTAGCAAGGTATCTGAGGAGTAACTTATTTATTAAAAGGAAAGAAATGGCTGGATTCACAATTACGTCTGAATAGCTACAGAAAGAGTCTTGGAAAAATAACAAATTAAACTTACAGAAGGTTTAACCAATGAAAGTAAGAGAAACATTATGACAGAGCATAACAAATTAATTCTTTAAATCTCTTTTTCTTCATTAATTGAAAGGCTAAAAATTATCTAGAGTACCTGCATTTTCTGACACGTTTCCTGTAAATTGGATATCATCTCAAAGTTGAGCGTCCATATCATGGAAAACTGCATTAGGTAACAGCATAGAACTGAGTTTTCATTTTCTTTACCCATTTTTTAGCTACTCACAAAGACAAACATATTGCTGTTCGAGAAATACAGGTTCAGCATAACAATACAGATTGTTCTCTGTTATCCCAAATCTTTGCTCCAGCTGCAGACCAGTTGCATATTACAATAATAATAGCATTGATGAACTACAAATTAAGAAAGTCTGAATTCATTCATACTTAAACCTCCATGACTCAGGGTGACAGTTTTCAGCACAGAACAGATGCTTCCGCACTATGTAGCAGCATGAAGCATTCCACAAGTATAACCATCTCTCATAAATCTCATTTATAAGAAAAAAAAAATCAAGTTCCTTAAATACCTGAATCACTCTGAACAATATAATGTGGTCGTAACCTTTTCCCCCTGACTTTTAACTTATCATCTTTAAAAATACTGTACTACAGATAAAACCTTTGGAATTATGGGAAATCTTTTCCTAATGGACTGTAAAATATTCTGACTTAAGAATGTTTCACAAAGCTAAATTTAAAAAAAAAATCTCAATATGAAACCACTAAAATGTATTCTTATATTAGCTAACTAGGCTAGAACTTGTGTAAAAACCTAGAGCTTGTTTGGTCACTGCTACCAGTGGTTTAACACTGAATTCCTACTCATATCTTTAATAAATTTTATTATTGCTACCTTCTATTAAATAGTGAATTACCATCTGCTTCACCCCGTAGTGATCACCTTACAAAATTCTTCCGAGTAGTCACATTACCAGCTACAAAACCAGGATATTACAGAGATACCCCAGGTATCTGTGATATGATGTAGAAGTTCACATGTGATATGCTGTAGAAGGTCACAGCTGTATCCACGAGATGCTGCACATGCAGTTCATCAATCTGCCAGGTAAGAGGACCTTATCAGCTTGTGTATAGAGATGCATTGGTTTCAGAAGCCAAGCAAAACTAAAACTACATAGGCATATATTACTGTCTCCCACAGTCCCTACTTTTTAAGATAGACAGGGCTTAAAGAATCTTTTCAGTTTCTCCAGGGCATATCTAGTTACTGGCTACAGTATGCACCTTTTATTTTTTTTTAATTCCCTTTAGATTATTCATGTGCATGATATTGAAAATGCTTAAATTAGTTTTCCTGGAAAAAGTTAACTGTCAAAATTAGCTAAGAGGAATGCAAGTTGGGTAGGCTAGCCTGCCCAGTAGCACAAGTAGATAGCAAGTTTTGCTGTGGCGACTGTGGAACTATTCCAGATTGTTCTTTTAGGAAATGTATGAATATTGCAAAAAAAAAAAAAAAAAACACAGAAAAGCAAGTGGTATTTTCTTTCACAGATTATGCCTGCCAAACTCAAAGCAAGTAGTACTTGAATAAAAGTGACATTTATGTACACTAAATGTTTACGAAGTTCTTGATGTGTTCCTTGTGTAATTATCTCTCAACATTGCATTCTGACAAGCAAGAAAGGCGAGAACAGCTGTTCTCTGCATAGCCAACTGTTATGTTTGCCTTTATACAGATATCTCTACTTTCAACATTTTTATGTGTCTGTACACACACACATATGCTTACACAGAAATGCATGTATCTGTACACTTGCAGATAGATACTGATATCTATTTGAGAGAGTGAGCCTTTCTTTTGCTTCAGTCTGTCAGGAAACACTGGATCTGATGCTCCTGGTGAATGGCTAGCTAAGTAGTAACAAAATTAAGTACTTTTGCTGGCTTTAGCTGGGATAGAGATAATTTTCTTCATAGTGCCTACTATGGGGCAGTGTTTTGGAACTGTATTGAAAACAGTGCTAAGTCAGAGATGTTTTAGCTATTGTTGAGCAGCACTTACACACAGCCAAGGCCTTTTCTGCTTCTCACCCTTCCCCAACAGCAAATGGCTGGGGGTGCACAAGGAGCTGGGAGGGGGGAAAGCTGGGACAGCTTAACCCACTGACCAAAGGGATACTCCATATATGGCCTTGTGCTCAGCATATAAGGCTGGGGTAAGAAGGAAGAAGAAGGGAACATTTGGAGTGATGGTGTTTGTCTTCCCGAGTAACCATTACGTGTGATGGAGTCCTGCTTTCCTGGAGATGGCTGAACACCTGCCTGACCACAGGAAGTGGTGAATGAATTCCTTGTTTTGCTTTGCTTGTGTGCACAGCTTTTGCTTTACCTATAAAACTGTCGTTATCTCAACCCATGAGTTTTCTCACTTTTACCCTTCTGATTCTCTCCCCCATCCTGCTGTGAGGGAAGTGAGCGAGCGGCTGGGTGGTGCTTAGTTACTGGCTAGGGTTAAACCATGACAATACTGTGAATAGTCAAGTTTAAATAGGTATGCTTTTTTTTTTGGGGGGGGGGGGGGGGGGGGGGGGGGGAGCCAAACCAAACCAGGGTAAACCTTTGGGTTTGTTTGTTTCTTTTTTTGCCGCGGCCAGGTGGAGGGGAGAAAACACCGATACGATGTAGGTTCACAAAATGCTCCGTTTATTGATTACAAGGCTGCTCTTAATATACTGTCTTACACGCGATCACGCATTACTTGATTGGCTGCTTTGCTTTGCCCACGAGGGGTACACGCTCCACTTTGCCTCTCCTGATTGGTTTCACACCTTCGCTTCAGCTTAGCGTTACATCATGCTTCTGGCATCTTGTTATTGCGTTCCTGTTTTGCTGATCTTGACGCTTCTTCTTTTAGCCTGGGGTCAGAGGTTCACTTTCTCACAGCTTGCTGTAGGCCTGTTCAAGCGCCCATGCTCGACCCCCAACATCTCCCCCTCTTTTTTCAAATAAGGCGTTCGTCATTTGCTGCATGCGTTGCATAATACATTGTAACAAACAAGGTCCAAAAAACAAAATTAACAACATAATCATTATTGGTCCGCTAAACATCATGATTAAACTCCTTAACCAACTACTTATTCCTAACGATTTTAACCAAGAGTCTATAGGATTTGTTTCTACAGTATGTTCTTTCATATTTTCTTTAAGTTCAAACAATTTCTTGTGAATAGATTCAGAATGATCAGAAAGATTCATACAACACATGCCCAGAAGCATTCTAATGCAAAGGGGATGTGAAACAGCTGCAGAAGTAAACTGTACAGTGTTAACAGTCAAGGAGTTACACTCCCCCTTTTTTTTTTTTTTTTTTTTTTTTGATCAGACAAAAAGCCCTTTATTGCAAAGCATTAACTCCTTATATACTATTGCTTACACACACCTACAGTAATCTGGCATATAATGATTGGATACTTGTCTTGAAGACCCTTAGTGACTAACACATAATTGGTTAAGCACAGGTGTGAGAACTTGACCTCGAACGCTTGCCAACAGTCCACAGTTCTCAGGACTCAGTGAATTACAGCTTCTTCTTATCTTGCTTGCTTAGGCTTCCTCGGGCCTCTCACGGCCTTGCTGTATCCCTCAGAGTTATTCAGAGCTCATGTACCAAATATTCATTCTCCTGTGAGAACACTGTCTCCACATCTCCCCCTTTTTAGTTTTACTAAAGGTTTTTTAAAATTTGGTATGTCTGCTCTATCACTGCTTGACTTGTGTAACATAACAACCCACTACTCTAGGCAGCATTATTTCAGTAATATTAGTCTGATTTGAAGTCACTTGAGCCTTTATAACATGTGGCATATCAGTGAATCCTACACACCATGTAACAGGATGGACTAATGGGGATTTAACAGATGTGCTCAGTATACTTGTCCATTACCCATGGTCACAAATAATAGAACAGATATTACAAAGATTTTACACAGATTTCTATCATTGCTGTTTCTTTATGTTGTTCTGCGGCTTTATACTTTTCGCTGGCAGTCAGTATGGTCCTGTTGATAGCTGTACACAGCTGGGCCTGCCCTTTTTCTCCTGGATGGCTCTCTGATAACAGCGGAGGCCATCCCTCACATCAAGGTCTGGCATGGCATGTGTCTCCACTGCTCTACACCTGCTGGGTTGCAGCCAGCAGCAGAGCTAAAGGTTCTTCTTGGTGGCAAACACAGAGGCCAACCCAGTCTTGCCCTTGACTGTGGTAGCAGGCATTTGGTCAATCTCTGTCCTTGCACCTTCTTGTCAATGCAGAGTTTCACCTGCTTCACCCAGTAACAAGTCACTACTACAGCAAAGCACACACAGATTTACATTAGCAGAGTAACTATTACAGAGTGCATCAGCATGTTGAAGATGCTAATGGCAGCGAGTGACTAACCAAAAAAATTTCTTACAGTGGAGTTCTCCCACCCTCTTAATTTGTTCCATTACTTGCTTTATAACACTATCATAATCTTAGAATCTTTCTAGCTTTTACCTTAGCATTTTCTAGCAGCTGCTGCAAATTTGCATTCTTTAACACCTTTTACAAGTGACAAATCCATACAATACAAGGTATAGTTTCTTGTTAGCAACTGGCTAGTAAATACAGGTGGTTTTATATGCAAAATCACAACCTCTAATAATAGCTACTTTACAAGCATGCATATTCAAGCTGTTACTTTTCAGTTGCCCTCAAGTGATTTTTTTTTTTTGTTGGTTTTTTTTTTGTTTGTTTGTTTGTTTGGTTTTTTTTTGGATTACACATGCATATTGTCTGGAAAACAAGCTTGAAGCAATATACATCAAAACTACAGTCATTAATAACAGCTAGAATGTGTTATCATTACCCTTTTTTCTATTTTTTTTCTATTTTTTCTATTTTTTTTATTTTTTTCTATTTTTTCTTTTTTTTCTATCTTTTTTTCTATTTTTTTTGTTTTGTTTTGTTTTTTGTTGTTTTTTTTTTTTCAAAGTCGCTCACCCTGCTTTGCACAGCTAAAACCACCGGCCTATTGGCAGCTGCACTTTTGCATTAACCTTTTCTTGCCCGAAAGGTTAAACTGCTACCTGTTAAAACTTTTACATGAACCTGACAACAAAAAATATACAGAACACTGTCTGCCCTCATCACACACAGACACACACACACACACACACATGGGATCCCACAAGCACACTGCACACAACTACAGTGTTTGAAACACAAAATCCAGACGATCATTGTTCCCACTACACAGTCCCACATACAGGACGTGGCACAAGGACCCTGTAAAGACTATCAGGAAACCAGCTCCGAGAAGCATCATTGCTGTGCGAGGTGGCAGGCTCAACCTTAGCGAGCGTCCCCGCAGAGGCTCTGCCTCCCTCACATCGCCTGAGGCCTGGGCTTTTTTACTGACCAAAATGCACACTCGTTCCGACACAGGTGGCCAGCCTATATCGGAAGAACTTGCCAGCAATATCTCTAAAGGTTTCCAAGGGTCGATAGAAACATGGACATACTTATATTTACCAACTTCTAGTACATGAGTATCACAGAGAGACCGCACCAAAAGAGTTGTACACGGGGTCCCAACTCCACGGTCTGACACATTCTGCCCGTTACCCCTGATAAGAGCATACAAGAGACCTTCCCATCTCAGGTGGGAAGCACACACACCACGGGAAACCATGCAATACATCCACATCCCCCACCCATCTCACTTCTCCCTTTACAGCTACCCATTTATCATGAGGATATGGGGGATATAAATCAGGCTTCTTTTCCAGATGAATAGGCTCCAGGTCAAAAGCACCATCCAGGTCAGCATCGGCATTATCAGGCATCAGAATCTCAGGATCAGCAACAGCAAACTGATGAACGTGCACAGGCTCCTTCTCGGGGTCAATAGGGCTCAAGTCGAAAGGATCATCTTCATCCCCATCTTCAGTCTTCACAGCCATGGCAGCAACCAGCGGAGGTTTTGGGGGGGGAGGGCGGGGGGGGGAGGGGGGGCACGCTGGTCTCCATGATCTCATTTTTTTTTTTTTTTTTTTTTTTTTTTTTTACTTTAACGTCTCTAAAACAGTTCTCCAAATGACTGACAAACTTTTCACAGCATCATTGCCTTTCGTGGCTGCATTCCACAGCTTAACTCTTGCCCCATTCCACAAGGATATCTCAAATCCGGTAGACTCATAAATCTCTGGGTAACGTGTCTTCGACCATTTCAACATTAACTTTAGGTCTGTCTCTTTAAGGGTTGCTCCCTTCACCTTAGGAAGGACTGAAAACATCCATAAATCAGGGGCTTCTTCCTTAGTAATTTTCTCCCAAGTCTTGAGATTAAAAGCTTCACCGACTCCCACAATTCTTCCCCTATCTTACGCCATTGATCTTTGGAGAATAACTGTCCCGTATTTTCTAACAACCCCCTTCGTCGGCACCAAAATAAAAAGTCCACAAGTTCCTGTCGGGGTATCGAGTACCCTGTTTTCTTCGCTACGCATAGCACTCCTTCTGTCGTAGCCTTTTCTATCGCTGATACAGCGAAACCCATCCCGAACCAGACCGCAGTCTGCCTGACTCACCGGTCAGCCGTGGCCACGTAATTTGAGCTCTTTTCCTGCCTCTCTCGGACAGCCTGCCTCTCTCGGGCAGCCGGGATCTCCACCTTCTCTCGTCCGCGGTCTCTCTCTCTCCTGGTATCACGTCGGGGTCACCAGAATGCCGCGGCCAGGTGGAGGGGAGAAAACACCGATACGATGTAGGTTCACAAAATGCTCCGTTTATTGATTACAAGGCTGCTCTTAATATACTGTCTTACACGCGATCACGCATTACTTGATTGGCTGCTTTGCTTTGCCCACGAGGGGTACACGCTCCACTTTGCCTCTCCTGATTGGTTTCACACCTTCGCTTCAGCTTAGCGTTACATCATGCTTCTGGCATCTTGTTATTGCGTTCCTGTTTTGCTGATCTTGACGCTTCTTCTTTTAGCCTGGGGTCAGAGGTTCACTTTCTCACAGCTTGCTGTAGGCCTGTTCAAGCGCCCATGCTCGACCCCCAACATTTTTTTGTTGTTATTTTTTTTAATCTTTACACTTAAGAAACCACACTTGCCATCTGTCTGAATTTTATATCCTTTTGTGGACCACTCAGGAAACAGAAAGCTGGATTCAGCTGTTTTACTCACACCAACAATCTATTTTTCCACATAACATTAATCACTGTGGAGAAGGGTATCAGATGTGGTCTACAGCAAATTTTGAATATTACACTATATCAAGCAAATAATATATCGTCATTTAAGAAATTATAAACCTACCCATGATTCTCTCCTTGAAGAAAAAAAGCAGTGACTGGATTCATCAGTTTACTCATGCCACTTAGCTCTGCTGAGACAACATGTAATACCTGAAATATTAATACCCTGCCTGCAGCTGTCCAGCAGCAAGCCAGTCTGCTTGGTCAGCTGATAAACAGGTCCAGATGTAAAGCTGGTAGAGGCAAAGGAACTGCAGGCTGTAAGCTGCCTTCCTGTTTTCCAGACCATATATAGAGAACATCAAGGAGAAGAAGAAATGGAGACAGACTATGAGGTTGCCTATTAAAATCCTCCACCTGTATGAAAGGTAATAGTTATACAAAAATAACAGAATGCGCTATTGTATCTGTAACATAACAGACAAATGCATAAGGCAGATAGAACAGACCTGGGTAAAATATAATTATAATCAAGCATATTAAAAATGTTTCTCTGATCAATGGTACCATCTTTTAAAGCAGCAGTAGGTTTGTCTTGTTTGTTTGCAAAGCCTGACGTGGGAAGATCCATACTGGAAATTTTAATCAAAGCTCTAAAGTAATATTGCAGCACTATCGAAGCTCAGGAGTAGCTGCAATTTAAGTACCGTCTGTTTTGGATGGAGCTTGTTTGCATAATTTTCTGGCAATTCAAGCTCCCAATCAAATCAGAGCTTCATTTCAAATTTCCAGGCCCTTCCTACTGAGTTCTAAAGGATAATCCTGGTGTTTTTACTAAGTCAAAACACTGAGTTGATAGGTATTCAGGATAGGATTGTCCACATTCACATTAGAACAATATCTGTAGTGCTTTCCTGACAATAAGAATTAGAGTAAACAAAAAAAAATACCCCTCTCCAAAATCAAACAAACAGAATGAAAATATGAGGGCAATAGATAATAACAAAATGAGCACAAAGGGGCTTTGAAAGAAATGTAATATAAAAGGTAGTGATAGAAATAGAGTTCATCTATGGTTAAGTTTAAAATCTTAGGAATGGGCCTTCTAACTCATGCTTAACAAGACCTGCTTTACACTAATATTGCTGTTATACAGAAATTTCTTATTTGGTATCTGTTTCTAAGGATTATTCAGTAAAAATTTCTAAAGGAAAACTGAAAATATTTATTCTTAAATAAATATATTCCAAAACAGATTTAATGACATTTAACCACCCACATCTGTGCAGTCACCCATAACAAGTATATTGTTTTTATATACTGTAATTACAGTACAAGATAAAGGTCTCATTTGTACAACTAACCACTTAGTAAATGATAGGCTATGTTGATAATTACAGACATTGCTTAAATCACAAAATGAAAATCTTTTTCTAAGTTTCCTAATAATCTTCCCTGTAGGCAGTTCTCCTATTATACATGAATTCTATAGAAGCCTTAAGAAATTGTCATAATGCTGAAATATTTGTTTGAGTAGTTCCTGCTGCCAGCAGCAAACTATAATTTATCACACTCTGGGATGCACAGGCTGTCATTAATTCAGCTTGCATCCCTAAGTACTTATTTGCTCCATTCTGTAGTCACATGGCACAGATTTGGTCTAAATAGAATTTACTGATCATACTGAAAGTTATTCCAACTTTTTTTGTCTATAATAACCAAAGTTAAAGGATGTAGAAATATTTTTTATGTTTTTTTTAATCTATCTCTGCTAGCACCTAAAAGGCAGGAGATTTTAATACGAGATTTGACTTGCTTCAACAAGCTTCAGATCATAAAGCCCATTCAGAAGGTAAAACAAAGCAGTGGTGTAATAAGATGGAACTGATTAGCTATACAAACTGGACTTCAGCAGCAAATGTTGCTCTGAAGAGAGCTGATGTTGTTAAATGCAATCCGGTTTTGCCTGAGGTTTTTGAACCCATCAATCCACCTGAAACTGCACTGACCAGTGTGTTCCTGTGTCACCAAAGTATATAGGCCACAAAAGAAAAAAAACTCACGTTGCTTCCTGATTTCACTTAAAATGAAGCTGGGTCAAAGTTGATGATATTCACAATACCCACGATGCCTTTTTTTGGATTTTTTTAGAAGAGTTTATTCCGTAAGATCAAGGGGTCTTCTGCTATCTCTGGGTCAATCTCAGAAGTACTTGCCTTTTTTTCTTGAATAAAAAAGAACAAAGGAATGATATATCTTTTCTGAGTCCTCCCTACTAGAGACATTTTTCTTTTCTCCTCCAATGTATATACCAAGTAATTAAAAAAATAATTCAACATTTCTAGTCCCAGTGAGCTCTTTTTGTGTTTCTAATCACTTCATGCATTCCATTCTCTGACTGACAAGAGGAAAAAGATAGTTATTCTTCAGGCAGGTGAAGGCTGCCATTTTATTTCTGTACAGAGAATAAGGGTGAAATTCCTAAGTGTTGAAGATGTCGACCAGTATTCTATCTTAAAATAATCTGAAAATCTACTCATCCAAAGAGAACTGATGAAAAATTTCACCTGCTTAGGAGACGAATTTTTAAATGGTTATTTTAAGAAAATATAATTTAGAGAACTCAACATGAACAGTAGTGTGCTTCTGTGTGAATGCCTACTTAAGGGAAACATGGCATCAAACATAATATTAAAAAATATTAAAAACTGAGGAACAAAATAAATGGGAAAATATTTTAAGATCTATGGTGCTTTAAGCAATGTGATGCACTGTTCCAGCAGCTTTACCACAAGAATAATTATAACTGGTATTTTTCTCAAAACTTCAATTACATGGTAATAAAATCACATGGTAATAAAAGGGGTTTAGATTTTATTATTTTTTATTCCTCTGAGTTGCAAAGAAACAATGAAAATATTTAACCTAAAGGCTGAAAACCAGAAGGCAGATACTAGGAACCTACTTATTAAGAAATATTAATCATTAAAAAATTATCTTCTCTGATCTGATTTTTTTTTTTTTTACTTATTTTTTTAGGACCAACGTCTGAGTTTTGAATGCTGGATATTGGCAACTCTGGATTATTATCAAATTAATATTAATGGTTAGTTAACAGACTTTCTCACAAATATTTAGTGTTATCGCTAATACTAGGGGTTCATTACTTATTGTGAACTGAGCAGTCTAAGATCCAAAAAGTGAAACATTATTTGAGGAAATACATAAAGATTTTTTTCAACCTTGTCAAAACTTTCTCAGAAATATAAACTCTGGATATTTCACAAGTGACTAGCTTGTACGTGTGCATAAAGATTATGGAATTTTGAGATAAGAAAAAAGTAGTCGTTCAGGAAGTGTGCTTCTTTAGGGAATGTATGTGCTATTTTACAGCCCCACTAACTTTCTCCAACTACTGTCAGTGTGAATGATTGAAAACAAACAGTACTAAAGTCTCTCTCTCTTTTGAATATATATAAGACACCTACATACAGAGACAAAGACACATTCACATATGTAATTCAAAATCATTACACATCTTCATATTGCTGCAAGGCAATAAACACATGGTAGAACTAAATACCTAGTGGTTCAATAGTAGCTTGCAAAAAAAAAAAAAAGTAACAGGGTAAAATGTTAATACCCCTCTTCCTGTCTTTTATGTTGAATGAATTATTAATTTGCCATTTAACAGCTAACTGTGCATATTTGATGCTTTTTTAAGATAAATAGTTATGTTATGAAACTTGAAGTATTTACATGGGATTTGTGTGACTTTTTTCTATGCTGATAGTTTAAACACTCTGTCATATAAAACACAGTGATTACTATTGCCTTATCTAAGAGAAGGTTGTAAAAACATGTCTCATTAATTTATAAGGTCATCTAATTGATGTAAGAGAGTAGCAGAGATATCTGCTCACAGCTGGAAAGCAAGCTGCTCCCTGGAGCTCATGAGCTTGAGTGCAGCATTCTCCATGCCCTGGGCAGGAATCTAGCTGTAGTGCTCACCAGCTGAGTGGGGCATGTTGCACCCGGTCCCCCCCTTTGGCATTACTGCTATTTTTATATGCACACACAAATATTAAATGCAATGCAGAAGGGAATAAAATGCACTTAAATCTCAGTGCAAGACTGTCACCGAGTTTCATTGAAGTGGAAGTGATTATATATGAATAGGTCAATTCCACCTTGTGCCACAAGTAGAAAAGCTGTACAAACATAGAAAGAAGATATGAAAACTTGAATCAAGGCATAAACAGAATTATCCCACACTGATGTTTTCAAACTTGTGCTATAGAAGATTTCTCTGTTTCTTATGTACCTGGTGGCACTGGTAAAAGAAATCATACCAATGAACACTTACTTACTGAAATAAAATTCTTAGTATGTTTGTTTAAAGTGAAATGAACGTTATCAAAATGACAGTAGCTTATCTGTATTTCATCTATAAATTTCAATCACTGGGAAGCAAAACCCTGCATATAAACTGCATATGAAAGAACAAATTCCTGTTATAGTAACCTTCTATTAAACAAAACTCTTAGTTTTGTCTTATGATTCTTGCTGTTCAGACTTTGAGTCTTCAATCAAATGGATCAGATACAATGTAGTCCTTCCTCTTGGTAGTGTGTTAAAGAAGATTTACCAGGTTGCTTAGAAAAATATTTTTCATATGCTCACATAAGTTTTGGGAAGTAATTCTTGTATCATATGTTACCATTATTAATTTTTTCCCCCACTTTTAGTAAAGAAGATACCAGTGGAATATAAAAGCAATCAAATAAATTAAAATTATAGTAAAAAAATTAAGTATCTTAAACCTTTCTTTTATGATAATATCAAGTTACATGATTTTATGTGATTTAATAAAAACATCGAAGCAATATTTTCTTTTGTAAAAACCTAAAGCTTTTCTCTATTGATGTTTTCTAAGAATTTTTAAGTTCGTAGCTTTCTTTTGAGAAAAAGCTTATGAAATTAAAGCCAAAGATGTTTCCAAAGCTGATGCGTATTTGTCAGCATCACAATGAAAAAGGAGAATGAGTAAAAGATTATAATATATTCTTCCATGTAATAATGTTGCTTACAGCAAAGCTGTATCACATGTCAAAAAGGATGACAGAAAACCCTACTGGCCATGCTCAGACATTTATTATTTAAATAGATGTTGTCAACACTATCTGAAGAAAAAACCAAACAAACAAAATAAACCACAAAAAAACCCTCTATTTGTAGCTGTGCTTGCATCATACCAAACAATAATGTGGGATATTTAAAACTAGGAGAAATTCTGGCAATGACATAACTAGCACTAGGAGCACTAGCAGGAACCTGAAAAGATATACTACAGACACTAAAGGTCCAATCGTATTTTCAGAATGTAATGCCAATATTACTAATAACCCCAGTGAGAGACCAGTCAAGCAGCCTGCTTCAAAAGTGAACAATACCCAGAGAAATTGTCCTTATCTCTATCACCTTGCACAGGACTACTGGATTTCCCTGTGCTCTTTAGCTAGTGTAATATGGGTAAATACTTCCTGTCGACAGAATTGTTGTAGTGATTAATACTAGTGCCAAAATTCCAGCTCTTTCTAAAGTGATCAGTATAAGCAGATGACATTTCCAGAGTCTATGCACTTGATAGTTGATTGTGTATTTATGAGCACCGTATATGCTTAATGTTACAGTAGAAAAATACAAGAGACTCTTGAAATATCTTTACTCCTCCTCCAAGTGACATTCATACAGCACTGTAAGAAATCTCATAAAAGAAGACTTAGAAATATGCTCAAAACTCCTGAAAAGAGTGGGGCAAGAACCACAACTACAATTTAAAAGCATCAAAGGGAATAGTCAAGCGCTTACTGTTATACACGTGCTTGCATATCTCACTGAATCAAAATCATAGTTCCCCTCTTTTTAGCTAAATTCTGAATGTACAACAAATCAGCTCTTCCTGTACTTTGCATTTTCCATTGTTTTCAAATCAGTGAGGACTAGGACAACATATAAACATTAAAATGTGCAGAGGGGAGTTTCAGTCATAGTCAGAAAAGCCATTTCTTCTTGTACAAAAGGGACTCGCAACTGAAAACGATAGAGATGGAGATGACACCAGTGGCTAGACAATGGCCAATTAGCAAAAAATTCTTAGGTTTTATTGCATGTAGATGGTAACATAGGCTTTTCTCTTTCCATAGACAAGTAATCAAGTTAGTGCCTTCTGCTGACACAAAAATATCTGTGAAAACAGAAACAAAAGAATTTTCCCTCCAGAATTCCAGACCTGGGAGATAGCTAAACTGAGGTATTTGCCCTTCAACAGCCAGTGAAAACTTTTCTGAAATTAAGATTAGAAATGTGCTGAAATGCATGATCAGGTGTACAGTGTTTCAAGTGTCATACCACTCGGACACTACAAAAATTCAGCTTAGAGGTGACAAGAGCAAGAAGTAAACAGCTTTCAGAAACAGATGCTTTCAGAGGTGATGTCTACACTGAATTGACTAATGAGGGGGCACAAGAACATCTGTGATGCTTTTAAATCTTTCCTGGTAATGTACCAAGTTCAGGTGCATCCTTGTGCTAGTTTCACCTGAAGGGCAGTAATGAACTCCAGCAATGCTCAGGGTCACACATATCTATCCAGTTGTGATCAAGGCTTTGAGGGAAGTCCTGGAGTAGACTGCAAAACTCAGCACATATATATCAAAAAGACAACAGGTTTTTGGCTTAACTCACATTCCTGGGGATACTAGTCTGTGCAAAAATGAATAAGGCTGTTTCATATAGTAAATTATAATTTATGGACAATGGCTACATCTTACTCAGTTCATACAATTAAATATTTACAATATTCTAAAGTTTGTTAGTGCTTCAATATACTTTTCACTTACTCCTTCCTCTTTCTTTCCCCCCATGGTTCTTTTTTCAATAGTGTAGCAAATAGAAATTCACAATAGATATAACTGAGTTAGTATTATGCAACTGATTTTTTTATACACCCACATCATCTGGAAATCTTCAGGAGTTCACTGCTGCTGCCCAGGCAGTAACAAAGCTTTTGCATCCACTACCGATTCTGTAATGGGATTTAAATTATTTCTAACCTCCTACCAAAATGCTCACACCATCCTTTAATTATACCCCAGTCTTCTTGTATTTCCACCCTCCACAACAGTCTTTTGCACAATGATTTCTATTCATCCTTGTGCCCTGTCTTCTGCCTTCACTGTTCCATTTTATTTTGAATACAGACTTGCAAAGATCTTAATTTCCATTCCTTAAATTGAAGCATAAGATTTGCTCTAAAAAAGATATGTGTTAACTTCAGATGCTTTCAAGTCCCTGGAACCTAGTAATTTGCAGCCTTAGGCATGATAAAAGAACTTCACAGTGTTTGGAGATATCTAAAAATTTTCAGTGAAAAGTAACTCCTTGATAAACTACTTTAAAAAAATCTGCTTTCAGACCATATAAAAGCTGAATACATTTTTAATCTTTCTGGAAAAAAAAGAGTATAAAACCACAACAAAACCAAGCCAACCCAAAACAAAACCAAAAATAAACAAAACAAAACACCCAAACACAGAAAAATCAACCAAAACCCCCAAATTAGATGGAATATAAATCACTTACTTTAATCCAAAAGAAGATATTACTGACCAATATATGTATTTTTGTAGTTTCTTACATGTTCGCAAGACTGGCTTCTATTTCTCCTTCCTGTATTAATTTTTAATCAGAGGCCTCTCTTATTTTGAAAAAAAAAAACAAACAACTGTTTTAAAAAATAATCACAATTCTGTGATTCTTGAATTGTTTGAAACCATTTAACATATAATGGGATAGATGATAGCATCTGTAGGTTAAATTCATCAGTGCAGATGGTTCTGGTGTATAAGTTTGTGGCAAAGCTAGAGAAAATATAAGCTGATATGTTTATTCCTTGACACTAATGGTTTGACTTGTTTTTATTTTCAAATGAAAATATATTTTAAAATATTTTTCTAAAGATATGAAATTGGATAGAACTGGGAAACATGCTAAGAAATTCTAAGGCAACAGTTCATAAATGCTGCAAACTTTATTTTAATATTCAGTGAAAATACTAAATAGAGTAGGTTTTTACAGAAGGATAGAGGCAGAACATATATGTGTATGTGTATGTGTAAATGCAAATGTGCACTACTTTCATTGAAAGCCTTAAAAAGTCTTTCAGATTTTTTCCACTTATTTTTAGACCTCTAGTTGTATGAAGTTAATATACAAGTCCTTTGTAGAATTTAAATTAAGTGAATATGAAATGGTTCAGCATAATTATTCGTTACCAGGAACAATAACATTCATCTTATGTCTAGCAGAGTTCTTTACAGTGGCTTCCAAAAAATTAATGGAATAGACTTCACTTAACATTACTGCCTTAAAATTGCTGTGTAACAAAGATTATATTTAAAGCCTACTTCTTAAGCTATATGACCCTACACCCCACCAACTGTGGGAAACACACTTTTCTGTAAGAACAGAGAAAATTATTACCCTTTTGCTGTGATGAATTGAAAAATTCTCAATTCTTTCTTTTTTTTTTTTTTTTTTACTAAGAGTATTCCTTTATGTCTACCTTACCGATAAGTTTTGCATTTTTCTTTTCAGTCCCTTTCCTATTTGCTGAAATATGAACTCTTCTATTAGTAATGGCAAATGCTGCATAAAGGCAACAACCACAGCCAAATCCAAATATTTTACATTGAAGTCCAACAGCCAAAGCAAGCCACAAAGGCCCATATGACAAAAAACAAACATTAATAAAAAAGCACAGATATGTTCAGAGCAGATATTAATTCTATAGAATACTCAAAATCCAAAGACATAAATTCTATTAAATGTAGTCAGGATAATATCTAAAGATGGCTTTCTTTGTAAGCCTATCTGAAGAGATTTGCCTATGATGAACATCTCACTGCCTCAGATGAACAGAAGAAAGATTACTGAAGAACCTTCACATTAATGCTTACAGACATTTAACTAATTTACAAAGTAACCCAGTGGAAACCCACTGAAGACCTTCAGAAGAACATCAATTTACTTATCTTGTCTGCCGATGCCATGCGTATGAATGAGCACAGCTTCTGAACACTCCTTTGAAGAAAGATGTCACCATTAAAAGGAATCTCATATTTAAAGCATATTTATCTGTCACCTTAAGTCAGCTGTCCACTATTTATCCACATAATAATGTTTTCCAACCAGGATGTTTCATATGATCTAGACATAAAGGTATGTAGATTTCTCTCAATAGCATCCCACTTCACATGGTGACTGCACATATTTAAAAGCAAGGATGACTTATAACAACATAAATGTTGGGTAATTAATACCTACTGGAATTTTCTTCAAATAGGATTAATCAAGTAATTTTTTTCTCCTGTAATTATTAATACATGACATATTTGATCCTTTAGAGTACCTTACTCTAAACCATGTGTGAAAATACGATCCTTTTCGAAATAAATTAATCTATGCAGGTTTGAGACAAGCTTATGCAATTCTACCTGCATTTTAACATTTAGAAGGGATTTATTTGCAGCAAAAAGACATAATTATTATATAAAAAGTTTCTGTACATATGTGGAGGTGGCTGGAAAATAAAAAGCATAGTTTATTCATCACAGTCTTCATAAGAAAATCAAACACTTCAGTAGACAAATGTTAGTGGAAACAATTTTGTGTAATGGTTTATTTTCCAGTCCATGTAATTTAGTCTGGCAAATTAGCATAGATTCAAGAGAGATAAATTTGTTTATTCAGACTATCTGAAAACAATATTTGTAATTCAAATAATTATTAGGAAATGTCCCTTTACTAGCTTTTACAGGAACACTTCCACAGAAAATTCCACATCAAAAAGACTGTGGATAACAAAGTCTTAACTTGTAAATCAGGTGAAAATGGAGAGATTATTCTGCTACTAGATGCAACCCTCTCCCTTATCCCTAAGGATCCTGACCTGAAAGTTATCAATGTAAGTCAATGCTGACTGCTCCTCTGGAAAATTACTCTCTCATCTTTTCTCTACTACCTGAATAAAACTTTTCCCTGAAGAGCTAAAATGCTAAAAATGGGAAATGCAGATGATTTAGGATGATGTAGTTCAATTCCACAAGTAATGTTTCTCCAATACCTGTTCCAAAAAATTTTGCGTTGGGCCAAGACAGACATTAAGATTAATATCCCAATTGGCAAAGATTAATAAATAAATAAAGAAATACAGCAAACTTTTCTTGAAGAGGATTTCAGACAAAAATGCTCAAATTATCATTTAAACCTGGAGAATATCCAACATTCATGTCAATTATCATATAATACCACCATAACCAAACAACATTTTGGTTTGTTCTCCAAATTATAGTATTAATTTATAAAAGAAACAAACAAAAAAGTGCCTATTTAAAAGTCTGTTTTGAGACAATGAAAAGCAGAAGTTTCTAGAAGGCTTCTTTTTAATGTCAGGACATAAGTTTACAAAAGGAGCTGGAAAATGGCATTTGCAAACACTCACATTTTTAACAGGCAAGACACTAAGAGAGGGAGAATTCAATTTATTTATTTGCTAAGAAATGCTTATAGACAAATAGATGAGGAACGTGGAAAATTATGGTAATTTCCTAGGAAGTATGAATATGGCTGTGGTTTCCAGATGGCCCATGGTAGCGTGTAGTAAAGAGAATAAACTTTGAAGATGCAAAACACTGGTGACTGAGGCAAAGAAGGTGCCTGCATAACTGACAGCTGCAAAGTATCTCTGGCTAGGAAGAAAAAAGGTGCTTTGAAAGCATGGTAAAAGAAAGAAGTATGGAGCTTGTTTCGTGCAGATATACAAATTTTAGTTCATTTTATTCATTCATCCAGTTACCTTCACATTAGTCACACCCTCCACTTGAGCCAGACATGATAAATCCAACTGATGAGAATCAACCTGACACCAAACTAATAAAATAGTCACCGTTCTCACAGGTGTGAAGGAAGGAGGAATGGGATCTGTGCTGTTTGCTTGTACTTTTGCTACGTTAGAACAGCATCTAGATCAGCAATTAGGCCCGTTTAAGTGGCTTGTGACTATAGGATGAAAGAAGTTACATATTTTTCCTTAATAATTGAATAACTCTGTCCTGGTATATTACAGATGTTTAAACCAAGCTATAGTTTCAGATCTGCGTAGTACTTTGTAAAGGTTTAATGCGAGATTCCTCTTCAACACACCTTGTAGTTTTGAACATCAGTTTCTCCTCCATATATTATTACAATGTAATAATTCCTGTAGAAGTATACTATGAAGCTATGGAAACCACACCTTTTATCCTACATCCACAAAAAGCAAGAGGGAAATTTAAAAGCATCATTTGGGTCTGAAACACTGATTTTCAGGTGATAACCTCCCAGATCATTGCCCCAGCCTTACTAATAACAGTTGACACTATTAACAGTTCACACTATTACAGATGTAACTAAAATGGGGATCAAAAAGTAATTAACTTTTGCCCTTGGCATCCTCTCATGAGACATCCCATAGAGGACTGGATTAAGAAATATGCTACAGAGCATTGCACACATACCAAAAAAAAAAAAAAAGGAAAAAATAATTATGGTCATGCAGATGGTCACAAAAAGAATATTGCGCTGGGTCTGCAACACTTGGAACATGGAAAAGAGTTTTTGAAATGGCCTGAAACAGGAGTTAAAACCCTTTGTTAGAAAAAAAGCTGAGTGCTTCACTTCTAGAGAGTGAAAATAACTATAGCAAAATGGCTATAAACACCTATTTTCTAGATGCTTAGTAATTTAAGCCCCCCCTCCCCCGTTCATCTTCATTAAGATCCTTAATTATCATATAAACGAATCCTTCACTAATATTTCACCGAGAAACAGCTCCAAATCATTTCAGGACATGGACACAAGTTGATGCAGAGACTCAAATCTTTGTTTATTACCACCAAGGCCTTTTTATCCCCTTGTTCATTACTTTCTCAACCTGCATATGCATACAACATTCAATCTCATTGGCCCCTGTAAAACTCTCCAGGTAAATAGTCCAATCACAGTGTTGCAGACCCTCTCACAACACCCACATCCTCTGGCCTTCAGCACCCCACCTTATCACCCCACCTTATCACCCCAGGGCTTGTCAAAGCACCAAGGCCTCAGAACTCATTCCCAAACTGTTCTTCATGCAAATCTTACTGCCTTCACTCCCCTGTGAATTGCCACACCTTTGTCCTACAGCAAGTTACTCCAGACTTTAAGAAACCTTCTAATAGTTGTCTTTCGTTTTGATTGAGCACCCTGTTTCTTTCTTTTCTTGTAATGAATTCATTGTTGAGCATCACCCACACCTTAAGATGCTTAACTGTGAATTAGTCCAGAAAAAGATAGGCATACAAGCACATGATGTTAAGAGGTCCTAAAGTCCTTTCAAACCTATGGCTTGAATTAAGACAAAGTTATTCGAGATACAAAAGAAAAACAGCATTTCCACCAGAGTACAGACAGGCAAGACACCAGGGCAGAAGATGAGGAGAGCAACATTAGCTTGACTAAATGCTTTGACAGGCACTTATAGCTGCTCTGCTACCCAGGAAAAACTGGGGACTTGGTCCTGTCATCTGCCTTCATGTCAACACTGGGTTTCACTGATACAAGCAGATTTGCATATAAATGTATTTTAGAAAAAAGTAATTTTAAAAATACAGTGCACATTTCTCACTTCTGTCTCCTGCACCTGGTCTGGGTATTTCTGCTGCCTAAGCCTGTCAGCATCTGCACACAGTACCACTCCCTTTTCTCCAATGGCTTTGAACCAATAGAACAGGAAGGGCTGGAGTCAGCTGTGACAAGAGGCATGTAGTTAGGGATTGCAAAGACTCCAGCAAAGTCACTAAGAAAGGTACAGCTGTTTCCATTTTGTCCTGGGTTCAGCAGTAGCAGTCATTTTTCTCCCTCTTAGTAGCTGGCACAGTGCTATGTTTTTGACTTTCACCCTGAAAACCATGCTGATAACACTGACGTTTTTTGTTGTTGCTAAGAAATGTTTACTCTGACCAAGGACTTTGTGAGTTTCATCCTCTGCCAGGGAGGAGGGGAAGCCAGGAGGAAATGGAGACAGGACACCTGATTCAAACTAACCAAAGGGGTATTCCATACCACAGCATGTCATGCCCACTATATACACTGGGGGCAGTTACCTGGAAGGGCTAGATCGCTGCTTGGGTCGAGCTGGGTATCAGTCAGTGGGTGGTGAGCAGTTGTATTCTCTTCCCTTGTTATTTCCCTTATCATTATTATTGGTGGTAGCAGCAGTGGTTTTGTGTTATACCTTAGTTACTAAATTGTTCTTATCTCAATCTGCGGGAGTTGCATTTTCCATTCTCCTCCCCAACCCTCCGGGAGCAGGGGGAGGAAAAAAGGGGGGGAGTGAGAGAGCACCTGCTTAGTTCTGAATTACCAGCTGAGCTAAAACCATGACAGCTCTTCGTGGCACTCAATGTGAGGCATGAACGGTTGAGATGTCACATATATGCATATATATGCACACACACCTATATATATATATGTATATGCATACACACACACACACACACACACAGATATCAGTCCTTAATTCAGGGACCCATCCCTACAAAGCTGCTGAGTTCAGCTGGTCCATGATGTTGGGCTCTATCTTTTGTAACAGCCTTTCAGACCAGGAGAGACTGTGTGTACTGTTGGATTGTTGCCTGCTGATGACACCACAGAACTCTTCTGGTCACTGCTGAGCTCATCTGGTTTCATTGAAGTTCATTCCTTGTTGGGATGATGGCCGGAGGGAAGTCAGGGCTAGTCACTGGTGACCTGAAGATATCATAGAATCATAGAATAGTTAGGATTGGGAAGGACCTCAAGATCATCTAGTTCCAACCCCCCTGCCATGGGCAGGAACACTTCACACTAAAACATGCCACCCAAGGCTTCATCCAACCTGGTCTTGAACACTGCCATGGATGGAGCATTCACAACCTCCCTGGGCAACCCATTCCAGTACCTCACCACCCTTACAGTAAAGAATTTATTCCTTATATCAAGTCTAAACCTCTGCTGTTTAAGTTTCAACCCATTACCCCTTGTCCTATCACTACAGTCCTTAATGAATAGTCCCTCCCCAGCATCCCTGTAGGCCCCCTTCAGATACTGGAAGGCTGCTATGAGGTCTCCATGCAGCCTTCTCTTCTCCAGGCTGAACTGCCCCAACTTTCTCAGCCTGTCTTCATATGGGAGGTGCTCCAGTCCCCTGATCATCCTTGTGGCCCTCCTCTGGACATGTTCTAACAGCACCATGTCCTTTTTATGTTGAGGACACTAGAACTGCACACAATACTCCAAGTGAGGTCTCACGAGAGCAGAGTAGAGGGGCAGGATCTATCCAGTTGGGTGGCTAAAAAAGTGCTACGTAGCAGGCAACAGCATACAGTTGAGTTCATTGGCTGTTTTCCCCTAAAATCAAATCCCTTTGAGGTATACATCAAACTTCCCCATCTTCCCAGATTACCCACCAAGTACATCTGGGTTCCTGAGCAAAAGCAATCCCACAACTAGGTTTGCCTTTACCTAAAGCAGGAATAACCCAGACTGTCTTCCCCAGCAAATTCTTTATGTGCACCACTGGAACTTTGTCCCCTTCTACGGTATGTAGAAGTTCTGACTGGGCTGGGCCAGCCTTGTTGGCAGATCCTCTGGTGTTGACCAACCAGGTGGCCTTTGGTAAGTGTGTATCCCAATGCTTGAATGTTCCCCCACCCATTGCTCTCAGTGTAGTTTTTAACAGCCCATTGTACCGTTCAATTTTCCCAGAGGTTGGTGCATGGTAGGGGGTGTGATATACCCACTCAATGCCATGCTCTTTGGCCCAAGTGTCTGTGAGGTTGTTCCAGAAATGAGTCCCATTGTCTGACTCAGTTCTCTCTGGGGTGCCGTGCCCCACAAAATCTGTTTCTCAAGGCCCAGGACAGTGTTCCAGGCAGTGGCATGGGGCACAGCAGATGTTCCCAGCCATCCAGTGGTTGCTTCCACCATGGTAAGCACATGGTGCTTACCTTGGCGGGTTGGTGGGAGTGTGATATAATCAATCTGCCAGGCCTCCCCATATTTGTTCTTCAGCCATCATCCTCCATACCAGAGAGGCTCTAACCGCTTGGCTTGCTTAATTGCAGCACATGTTTCACACTCATGAATAACCTGGGCAATAGTGTCCATTGTTAAATCCACCCCTCAACCACAAGCCCATTTGTATGTTGCATCTCTGCCCTGATGGCCTGAGGTGTCATGGGCCCACTGGGCCAAAAATAATTCCCCCTTATGTTGCCAATCTAAGTCCATCTGAGCCACTTCAATCTTAACAGCTTTATCCACTTGTTGGTTGTTCTGGTGTTCCTCAGTGGCCCAACTTTTGGGTACATGAGCATCTACATGGCGCACCTTCACCACCAGGTTTGGCACCCGGGCAACAATATCTTGCCACAGTGCAGCAGCCCAGATGGGTTTACCTCTGTGTTGCCAGTTGCTCTGCTTCCATTGCTGCAACCACCCCCACAGGGCATTTGCCACCATCCATGAATGAGTATAGAGATGAAGTATTGTCCACTTTTCCCGTTCAGCAATGTCCAAGACCAGCTGGATGGCTTTCACCTTGGCAAACTGACTCGATTCACCCTCTCCTTCAGCAGTTTCTGCAACTTGTTGTCAAGGACTCCACATGGTTGCCTTCCATCTCCAATGCTTTCCCACAATACAGCAGGACCCATCAGTAAGCAAGCTGTACTGCTTTTCGCTTTCTGACTGTTTGTTATATGGTGGAGCCTCTTCAGCATGCATCACCTCTTCCTCCGGTGACATTCCAAAATCTTTGCCCTCTGTCCAGTCCATGAAGACTTCTAGAATTCCTGGACAACTGGGATTTCCTGTTTGAGCTCGCTGTATAATTAGTGCAACCCACTTACTCCACGTAGCATCGGTTACATGAGGTGTAGAGAAGACCCTGCCTTTGAACATTCAGCCCAGGAGGACCTGTGCTTCAGTGCCAATCACTTCCAAAGCAGCTTGAACCTCTTCATAGGCTGTATCTCTTTTTCAGTTGGGGTGTAGCTGGCCTCAGATCCTCTGTATCCCCAACTGCAAAGTCCAATGGGTCGACCTCAAATCTCCCCTGGAGCTTTCTGCCAGAGGCTCCAGGTAGGACCATTCTTCCCAGCTGTGGTGTAGGGTACATTTTTTACATCTGGCCCTGTCCAGACTGGTCCAAGAGCTACTGCATGAACTATCTCGTGTTTACTTTGCTCAAAGGCTTGTTGTTGCTCAGGGCCCCATTTCATATCATTCTTTTTCTGGGTCACATGATAGAGAGAGCTTACGATCAAATTGTAATTTTGGATGTGCATTCTCCAGAACCCCACAGCACCCAAGAAAGCTTGCATTTCTTTCTTATTAGTTGGTGGACACATTGCTGTTATCTTGTTGATCACATCTGTGGGGATCTGGCGACACCCATCTGGCCATTTTATGCCCCAAAATTGAATCTCCTGTGCAGATCCCTTGATCTTATTTGTTTTATAGCAAAACCAGCTTTCAGCAGGATTTGGATTATTTCCCTCCATTTCTCAAAAACTTCTTCTGCTGTATCACCCCACACGATAATGTCATAAATTTATTGCAGGTGTTCTTGAGCTTGCCCCTGTTCCAGTGCAATCTGGATCAGTCTATGGCAAATGATAGGGCTGTGTATCCACCCCTGGGGCAGTCAGTTTCAAGTGTACTGAACGCCCCTCCAAGTAAGAGCAAACTGTGGCCTGCACTCCTTTACTAAAGGATTTTAGAAAAATGCACTGGCAGTATCAATCATGGCATATCACTGAGCTGCCTTTGACTCCAGTTCATACTGAAGTTCTAGCATGTCCGGTATGGCAGCACTCAGTGGTGTTGTGACTTCACTCAGGCCATGATAGTCTACTGTTAGTCTCCACCCTCCGTTAGACTTTCACACTGGCCATATGGGGCTGTTAAATGGTGAGCAGGTCCTGCTGATCACTCCTTGACTTTCCAGTCTACGGATCAGCCTAGGGATGGGAATCAGTCTTGGTTGAGGTCCGGGGTCAAGAAATTACCTCTTCTTCTCCCACTTCCTCTGATCCACATAATCATAACTCTTGTTCAGATGCTGTCCCATGTAGTAAGTGCATTGGTTCTTCAACTGTCTTCACTGTACAGGTTGCATATTGTGCCTCTTTTTTGCTTTTCCCCTTGTGTACAGGGGCAACCAATATTGACATGAATTGATCCTTTGATTTAGCTGCAGTGATTATCACTGTGGTTGGGGTGGTTGCAGTATCTGTTGTTGGGGTTGGTGCAGCCACTGTGCTTGGGGATTGAGTAGCACCAGCAGCTGTGCTGCCTGTTGCTGTCGAGGTTTGAGTAGCTGCTGTACTTGTCACAGGGTTTGACGTAGCTGCTGTACTTGGAGTAGCTGCATTGTCTGTTGAAGTCAGTTTCCCACATGTGGGGCAATTGCAGGGGTCAGCACACCTGCAGTGCAAGGGATGAGCCTCGCCCTGGGGAAACCACCTGCCTGATGATGGTTTACCCTGTGCCAGGTAAGTATAGTAAGTCAAAGTCGAAGTCAGTAAGCCCCTACAAAATATGCTCCCTCAACCCCTTTAAAGGACAGGGAATTTGACACAATGCTGTGGAGCCTATAGTTTAAACTATGCATACCAAGGGTATGCTAAATTACTCACTGTTCTACCTGTCATGGACAATTTGCTGGACTACTGATTGGAGGCCATGTTGGCAAAAGTTTGTCTCTCAAAGCAATTTTACAAGAGGAACATGGACACGAATTTAGGAGACTAAATCCATAAAATGTTCCTATCACAAAGGCAGTCTAGGGAAAATATTTCAGAGTAATTGCCCCAACGTTTCCAATTCTTTGTAGTAAAACTGAAAAAAATTCACAAGTGAACATTAGAAAAGGTGCAAGTAGTATCGAAAAACGAAAATAAAAAGCGTTGTTTAAAGCATTCTCTACAGAGTTGAAAAAGAAAGTACATAGGAAGATACAGACATGATCTGGGAAAACATTAAAAAAGTTAAGTGAAGTTACAGAGTGATAACTACAAACATCTGCACTCTCCATAGTCAGGAAAGACAGTATCCCTAAAATTTTTAGCATCTGTGAAACTAAAATTAATATTTTAAGCATTCACTGAAAACACTGATAAAAATTTAGCTAACTATCCCTATGGACTTCTTCCATGTTAAAATGATATCAACTTCCATTAACAGAAATAATGAATTTCTAAGATACTGAATTTAATGAATCAAATTAGTTCAATAAAGCCCCATAAGTAAGGAAATTAGGTTTATGGTAACCTATTGTATTGTGAATATGGAAAGAATTCTACTGAGAAGATTCAAGCTCTCTAAGCAAAAGATTTTTTGACAAAATCCTTAACTAATTTCTGAAAGTGAGCTGCTTTTAATATACTTTGTATTAGTCTGGGATGCTCAATAGATACTGAAAATGTCAATTTACCCAAGTTAAATCTTCCAATAAATCATCTATTCAGCTAAACTACTATTAAGTAGGTTTCTGAGACGAAGAGTGGAACTTTTTAGCAGATGAGGAAGGGTTCAGCCTCAAACATCTGATCTATTCTTACCCCTGAGATGAGGGGACCATATTTTCCTGAAGGACATTGAATTTAGGTCTCCCAGTCCAAGCAAGCATTTGAACAACTGTCTACATTGCTGAGACAACCCATTTTTATCTAATAAACATTTAATTTTTACACAGAGTTGAAATTAAACATGTCATTTGAGCTCACTGCCTTTATATAGCCACCACACTTTGAAGGAGGTGCATAGGAAGACCTCTGATCCCCATTCCTCTCAAGTAGTCAGGTTCATGGGCAAGACACTAACTTTGATTTTGCCATTAGCTCTAAGGGAACACTCAGGGTACTGCATACTAAGGAGTAACGTGGTAATGTTAGAAAAGGAATGAAGCTGTCGCCATAGAACAATTTTGTTTGTACAAACCTCCTGATCCCCAATAAATAATTTCCTGAGAAAAGAATCAGAAATGGGATTTTTCCTCTGGGAAAGGAAATGGGTAACTTCTAGCATATATGTGCTGTAGACAGAGTTATTATATAGAACTGTTTATATTTTAGAAAGAAACACTACATTTAGTTTTTATTCCAGTACAAGAAAAAATGCTATGACATATTTGGACCACAGCACATTGTAATTTCCTCAGCCTGAAGATGAATGTCAGCTAATATATGGTCTCTTTGAACCTGTGGTAGCTGAGATCCATTTCCAAAATGGATTAAGAAATCACTGTATAGAAAAGGAATGGAGAATGACTATTGTCATGACTGTTCTTCAGGAATGCTATTCAGAAAATAGGTTTATATATTTCAGCTACACATACAGTAAATGCCCATTTTCTTATTTGCTTCTCTTTATGCCATTGATATTTTCACTCCCTGGTACTCAAACGTGTCTGAAATGATGATTTCTCAAGCTCAAGAAGAAATATAAAATCCAGTTGGCTCATTTCTTGGCAATAACTGTATTCATTACTGTCTATCCAGACATTTCAATAGTTTACTGTATAATGTTTTGTTAGGATAAAAGCTGTGAGAGATGACCTGTTATGGAAATGTCAATCATTACGAAAATAACCATTTTTAATGGAACTTAATTCATTTGCATGTACTGATCCACTGAAGTGAATGTTAGAAAGTATTATATTGTTATGACAGAGATAATAAGGCATATTCCTCTTAACAGAGTCCAAATCTTTCTTAACAATCCTTGTCTTTCAATTTCAAACTCAAACTTTAACAGCTGGCTAGGCTCAGCTGTTTCCTGCCCTGTTCTTTAGGAGTGTAAACAGAAAATGCACAGTGCTAGAAGTGATGTTTACAAATGCTTTTTATACAAGAATAGACAGCATAAGCTTATCAATAAAAATATAAATGCAGAAATATTAGATGTGTTTGTATTGGAACAAAAAATAAAACACTAGTATTGTAGGCCCAGGATCTGAGCAGCTGGAAAACAAAACAAGACAAAACACCACCACACAAACAAAAATACAGGAAATATAATATTTGCTAAAAAGTAGTAATAATATCTGCACATGTAGTTTTCCTGCAGTTTCTTACCCTGTAAACTTGAAAAACCCTATTCTAGAAAAGTAATTAGGGCAACTGTTATTTCTTCAAAGCTTTCTGACCAGACATTTAGTCAGCATAACAGGCCTTTTTATAGTTCTTTATAAATAATCATCTGCATTTACACATCTGATGTTTGTATAAGATTACCTGTACCTGGTTAGCTCAGGGACATGTAGGAAGTTGAAACTATAACTTAGAATACCTATAGCTCCATATGTCTTCCAGAGATAAGGAATTTTCTAGGAACCAACTGAATTAAGATGCAAAATGGCTAAGAGGTCACCAAGTCATCAGCATACCTCCTTGTAGAACAATGAAATAAGAAGTCCATAACAATGAAAAAAATTTATGAAGTATACACTGCACTATAGTTTATGAGCTACCTTAGGTAGTTTATGAACTACCTTAGGTATGTTCACTGTCATGTAACACAAAAAGACTTACAGTTTGATGGTCCTTAAAGAATGCAAGACAGAACACTTGGCACAACAATGGATTCACACAAAGTTAAGATAAATATATTTAGTCTGCTGAAGTGTTTGATATCTTTCTATTTTGTAGGCAAATATATGGCAAAATCATGTAATAGACATCATCTGTTTTGGAAAGGGAGGTAAATCAAGGTCCTGAAAACCCAGGAAAAGCATCTAAAGCAGGTTGAGATAGTTTTTTTAGTGCTCATACAGCATAGCCTACCATCCCAAAGACTTTATGAAAAAGTCCAGAAAAAAAGTATGTTTCTGATCTGCCCTCTGTCAAAAGTCTTTTTTTTTTTTCCTTCAGCATCAGTTAATGTCACATATAAGCTCTTGAGAGTACAGGAATTCCACTGACATGTTATGTCTGTACTACATTTTAAAAGCTATTTTGAAATGGCTGTTCATTTTGGGTAAGTTTCTGATTCCACACTCCCTCATAAGAAAGATATTAGATATAAAAATCACCTCTGTCATGAAAAAATGGCAGGGAATTTAACCCCCAGTTAGACAGTGATAAGTTTTTTTCCCTTGAATAGTGATGAGCCATGAAAAGGGTTTTGAACACAGACCCATTTGTTATTTCTGGGTTAGACAGCAGCAAAACAGCAAGAAAGGTATTTTATTCTGAGAAAAAGAGTATATCAAATGGTGAGAGACAGCACAACCAATCAATTTGCCATGCTCATTTTGGAAATTATTATGGCTGAACCACTGAGACTTGATTTGTGGGTTTCAGACCTCCTGTTTTCCAATTTTGCTAATATTAAGTTGAAAATACATTTGGCAGGAACATTTTTTTTACCAAAGCCCACAAACAGCAGTTTCACAAAGAAACTTCTAAACAAATATATGCCTTATACACTGTGAAGTACAGTACAGTTATAGAAGCTTACACTCATCTGGTTTTACTTTAAATTTAGCCTTGGATGTAAAAGGTGGCTTTCCTTGTTGCATGTTGGCTGACTTTTTCAGCATCATCTTTAAAGCAAATTATGTTCCTCTCAGATGCCGCCTGTTTCTGGAAAAGGAAGGGGTAGGGGAAGTTGTAGGCAGTAAGCATCCCCTTGATTTAAGCTCCTAGCCTTGACAGTACAGCTATGTGAACCAGATGGGAACATAGATGTTGACAGATATAGCAACATTATTTAGGATTATCTTTTAAGTACTTGCTGAAAAATCTCTTATTGAGGCTAAAATATTATGAAGTGGAAAAAAGGAGCCAAGCTAATGAAAAAAAATATTGTGGTTAAGAAAGGCTAGCTACCACTTTCCATTTTATTTCCAAACAATATCCAATAAAGACGAACTTCAATAAATATAGACATCTGATAACTTTCTTATTAGCTGGGCTGCACTCACAAAACTGGTAGACTTTACTGTACTTGTCTATTTTAGGTAGTTTCATATGTCATTTTCATGCTTTAGTTTAACAAGATTTAGTAAAAACCCTTCAAATTGTGGCAAACAGATCCACTAATAACATATCATTTGCTAGTGTTGTGTTATAACATTCTTTTATTACAAAGAGCATACTTGAACTGAGATAAAAGGTGTAAATGTTGTTTCCTGTTTCTATGTTTCCTCTTTCCCTAAAGACAGCAACTTCTAAAATAACTATTTTGCAAGTAAATCACACATTTTGAACACAGGTAACAGATATCAAAAGACACTGTAGACTGCTTCTGTGATACCAGAAAAATAAATAAGTAAATATATATACATGTATTTGTTTATCCTGCCCTGTGTCTCAAAATTCTCTTCCATACATCCTGACACAAAAGTAGCACCAGCCTTCAGAAATTATAAGAAATACCAGATTAAAATTATGTAAGAATATACAGCATTAGAGAGGTAATTTAAGCAACCAGGCTGCTCAGATTTCTTTCATCTCCAAATGAAAATCCAGAGCTGGTGAAAGCTTGAGACATCAAAACCAATGTGCATTCAAAAATGCCTCTTCTTTTCCAATTTGATTTCCAGTATAAAATCCTTGTTTGTCACAGGCTGCATAATTTTAGCTGTCTATGCTGATGAGGAAGTATAGGTCACAAAGTTTAATGACTTGGCACCTGCGGTTTGACAGATTGGTATCAAAATACCAGCTGCTACAGGATTTGGACACCATTCATTTGCAGAGATGTTTCTCAGGATTGCTTTCTGTCGTATCTTTTCTTTTAGTGTGAGTCCAACATAAAAAAATGCATATATTACATCATCAGCTATGCTTCCCTGATAAAAGCAACTTTACAGAATAGATTTGGCTTTGTGGATTAATAGAAAGGCACAAAATCTAATTTATTAATTCAAGCATGATACTGGTTTGACACCCTAACAGGCCAAATGCACTGAATGAGTATAACTTAGCATCTTGTTTCATACTTGGTTTCTTTTGGTTCTCTTATATATCCCACCCAGGCACAGTTTTTGGAAGATTATTAAGAGCAACTATGAGGTATTTTCCTGGTGACTTCAAAGCTGTAGACAGAGCAGTATAATCCAACAAAATTCAGTTACTTACACTGGGAAAAACCCAATTCTATCATGTTTTTCACTCCTTCCAGATTTGCAAGTTTAATTCTCAGAGTGGTTTCTCTTCTTTATTGGGGGAGGAGGAGGGGGCAGGTTATGTTCAGGAATACCCAATCTGATACTGAGACATTGGAACATATGAGACAACTTTCTTTCCGTCAAGGTCATGCTATGAAATTACTTGCAGGAAACATTAAAAATTAATTCATGCAAAGTCCTGTCCTCAGCAGTTCTATCACACTGTGACAATGCCAAAACCAAACCTCAAGTTTTCCTACTTTGTTGGAAAAACATCAGTTTTCTATCAAAATATTTTAGGTCATTTTTTTTGCAATTTCATTACTACAAGAAAGAGATTTTTACTGAGTCAAAGCACATTTTTTCATTTTTCACTGGCAGAATTTGATGAAATAATCAAATAAACAATCAGAAAACACTCAGTAGTAATCCTTGTTTGAGTGAATCACTACAGACCTCCTCAGAATCAGAGCATCTCACATCACTCTCTACGTGGGGCTGGACTGTATGATTCACAGTGCACAAAAGAGCAGTTTTTAAAATGCGTCTATTTCAGTTCTGTTTCCCACTAACAATAAAAGTAAAATATTGGAATCCTCCTGGGGATCGAAGTTCAGAATAAGAAGCAGTATGTAAATATTTTAAACTACCTCCACTGGACAGTCCACTTTGAAAGCACCAGTTTCTTGCAACGACATTAACTAAGCACCTCAATATGCAATTTCTAATCTTCCCGTTGTAACTAATTTAAGCTGTCTAGCTTTATTATCTGATATTCCACCACAGGTTTCTGACATCTAGAATTTAGTGCTCTACATTGCAAAGTTGATATCAAAACACAAGCTGACTTTAAACCTCTGCCTTTCTAACAGTGCAAGAATTTCCACATGCTTCTCCTAGCAGACTTTTCAGACCTGTCATGCCCACAGCATATCTGAGGTTATTCCTCACAGCAGATCTTGATGAAGGATACTCTGCTATGAGTACTTAGAGCTGTTGCCCTTATGCTACCAGATAAAGTTAATGAACAAGGTTATGCTTCTTCTGATCACAGTGGAAATAGTGGGCAGATTCTCCTAAGCTGCTTATCTATGTCATTTTCCCCAGCTGCAAGAAGAATCTGAAGTTACCTCTATCCCTTGTGAGGCCCAAGGAATGTCCTCACACATATGAGGAAGTAAGGACTTTCAAAACGTAGGAAACAATAAATAGGGAAATAAAAACATGTATGGCTTTTTGAAGGCTGCTTTCAAGTGTAAATTAGAACCTCACATGAGATCAGGTGTAGCTGTGGACATGGCAAGTGCCTGCATATGCTTGTGTGTGAAGTCAGTGGTGAATTTTCACTCAGAAATCCAACCTCACCTTGATACTTCCCTAATCCTAAAACATCTATCCTTTCAATTCCATCCTGATATGCAACAAGAAGCTACTGCAACTTAATCTTGTACTTCCTACAAGCAGTTTCCATTCCATAGTATTTAACCTGTGCTGTAAATTAATTAGAAAACTACTGACCATCAAACTCACCTCAAAGGGATGAAATTATGACAGCATCAGTTTTGATTTTGTGAATAGTTTTTCAATTTTTCACACCTGAAGACTACATACTGTGAAATGTTGGCACTCTGTGAGAAAATGATACATTTTCCACTTATGTAAAATGTTCAATATGGAGCAAGAGTCTATCTGTCACCACTGAAGGCATTCCTTCAGTTTTAGTAATCTGGCTATATGATTAGGAACCCTGGGTACTTTAGGAACTAATCCACAGGGTTGTAGAGGATTAGATTTTTAATTTGAATCAATGAATGTTTTGATGGAGATAAAATGGTAAATAGCCATGTTACATCTCAACACCTACTGATCTGTACAAGCTGGTTGCTGTGCTACAGGTTAACTTGGCTTACTTGATTGCATTAATTTACACTCATAATTTCCCCTTCAGCTCTTCTGGTTTGCTATAACATGACCATCTTTGGGGATGATTTGAGAGATCTTCTAGCAAGCATAATGTTTAATGGAGATGAACCAACAAAATCAGGAGACGTGTTTGCCACAACAGTGGCTTCTTTATCATCTGATCCAAAACTAAGTACAAACAATACCTTACATGAACAAAATGCAGTGGTTTTATAGACCCCTGAGTCTGATCTCAGAAATAAGGTAAAAAATATAATTCTTTTCCATAAACAATTGCAGTAGGTTAAAGCAAATGGCAGTAAGGTGTTGCTCATCAAATACTGTGCAAAAAAAGCCACTTTTAGTCTAAATATTTACACTGCAATCAGACTGGTTTAAGAACCCGGTCCACAACTATCCTCTGCACAAAAGTAGTTTTAACTTAAGTAAGATTTTTTAATATTTCCCCTCTTCTTCCAATCTTCTGCTAAAATTGTTTAATTACAAAGAAATATCTATATGATATCAATATATGTATGTAAATATTTTTACTACTTATCCCAGTTAACTCCCATAAACTATTTTCAGTTATTTCAGCTAAAATCAAATGGAGATTTGAAAACAAATAAGTGTTGTAGTAAACCAAACCCTGCAATGTTGCTGTAGTTTAATAATTTTTTTTAAAGAAATTGTTATTCAGGATAGTCTCTTCCAACAATAATTGCATAAGGAAATTTTTATTTGCTAATATAAAGAGAATCTGAATCTGAGGGTACAGAATGTAATGTCCTTTGGCGAATTTTTAGCAGGACCTAGAAGGAAATTAATTCTGCAACTCTTATTATTGTTAATGAGAACTATTCAGCCAAATCTTCATGCACGAGTCACATTTAATATGTACCCCTTATGTTTTTTTTCTGCATAATATTTTAAATTAATTTCCATAAACAACTTCCCAGCAGTTATTTAATACAGTAGATCTAATCCTGATTCCATAAAGATTCATTGATTCACTTCAGCATAAGCCTGAAAGTGTAGCAATATTAAAAGGAGCAAAGCATCTGACTGAACACCTTAAATTAAATACTTGCCCCGACATAACTAACTTCAACAAGCTAGGCCAAATTTACACCAGTGAAAGTAAAACCAGAACCTATTTCTGCAAACCAGTTTGGTCCTTAGCTCATCCATGGTGATATTTCCTTATCAATAAGCTTTCAGATGTGGTCTATCAACACATTGCCGGCTTGCTGTACTGGTGACTGCTGCAATGGGATTCAGTTCCAATCCTCCTAATTCTTCTCTTAAAGTTACTTCAATAAAAATTTACTTTTGTATGAGAGGTACTGAGGAAAATTGATTTCTGTTTGTTCCTCTAACCTCACTTGCAAGAAAACAATAATCTAATATAATTCAATATTTGTCCTGTCATTCACTGCTTTTTGCATATGGTTCTTGCTTTTCTTAGCATCTATTCTAGAAGGAACTGCTGAGTTCAGCATAGTGAATACTTTTGTATAGATGAAATTTTTTGGCTTACTTGCGTGCATCATAAGCCACACAGGTGGAAAAAACCCTACCAATGATTACACAAAATATATGGAGACAAAAATGTAAGGGTTGTGGCTATATGTGTCAGTATTGGCATGAATCTATTTAACTGCAGTTTTTCTGATTTTGAGACTTAATTCACTGGTGGTGGCTGAGGTGAATAATACTAAGCAGGTCTTCTCACTGTGTTGTATAGGTACCCAGTTGCTCCGCTCCTGAAACCCAGAGACCTGAGAATGTAGGGTTTATCACACCTGGTAATGACTTCTTTGAAGAAGCATATATGTGCATACCTGTATGTTTAGCACACATGTCACATGTGGAAACATGTGTCAGTAAAAGTCCTAATACTATCTGAACCAGGTCAAACTTTTTAGAATTTAGCACCATGTGGTTGTGTTCAGATCTGCAGGCAAGCCAGTTATTGCACCCAATCAAATGTTGTTGGCTTTACACTTAGTTTCAGACAGAGCCAAATTAACAACTTGAACAATTTTGCCTTTGATTTTGCCACACTGTCTTAAAAACCTCCAGCCCACAATACCATGTGCCATGATACTGATCCTGCTAAACTCAGTTAGTGCAAGTTGCCTATGAAGTATAGCCAGTCATGTAGTTTGCACAGGTGAGTGGGTGTTGACAGTATGCTATTCTGCTACTTCTAGCAGAGGTTTCTGCTCCTCCTCATTGATACTAAAAAAACATCCAGAATTAGTTAGATTCAGGTATTTATGTAATGGATTCCACCCTGGCATGCTTACTATTGGCCCAATTTAAGGGGCTTGAGAGGATTTTTTTGTTCTCATCATTAACAATAGAATGTGGTTTTGTTCTTATATTTTCATTAAGAACTTGTACTATAGAAAGTAAGTTTATAAGGTGTTTGGATTATGTTATTCTGGGGTAAAGCTAGAAATGAGCTCAGAGCTTATCAGCTTGTAGTGCTGCTTAAAGGGTGGTTGTATTACTGAGTGGCCCTTAGAAAAAATGTAATTATGCCTTCATGGTGCTGCAGTTGTTAATAAATCTTGCCTTAGTTGAGGGTCTCCATAAGCCACCTCTCTGTCCACAGCCCTGGTAGTTTGCAACCCAGATAGAGCTACTATGAATAATGAGAGCTGTCTGCATTTTTATTCTAGGACTACCTCTATATGCAGCTTACAGATTTCTTATTCATTTTCTCCAATATGACTGTGCCATATGCTTATTGTCAGATTTTGCCATCTAATATCTTATTTGTAATTTCTAAGAACTAGAAAGCATGAAAAAGATATCAAAGTCTATAAGGATACAGCAGTGATGACTTTCCATAATTGTCCTGAAAAGTAAAAATGGAGGAATGAGTAGCAGAGACAGTGTAAGATTCAGTCACTGGTCTTTGTATTCCTGGGAGCAGACAAAATATTGGTGATATTTGAAACTACACAGACTGCTTTGTAAAACATTAACCCTAAATAAGCTTGCATTTCATTCATTTGGACAACAAAAGTACAACTACTAATCTCTGGAACTACTCTTCTAAATAAAAACAAGGGCATGCATAACTATTCATAGCAAAAATTATTCTGACTTAAAATAGTATAAAAATTTTATTCCAGCTGTCTTTCATCTTACAGAAAAAAAAAAAAATCTAATTAAGAAAATAGGCACAAAATCTCAAAAAGCCCAAACTCCATATACCACACAAACCTTGAAGAGTAATTCATTTAAAGGGAACAGAAGATATATCCCTACAAATTCATAAAGAAAAACCCCATATAAAGTTGAAAATCTTATAAATGTATAAACAACAAAGACCACAAAATATCCAGAGATTCAGGGAATTCATGGATTTACAGAAGCTCATTGCCTTTGAAAAAGAAAAAAAGAAAAGATTTTTTATTGTTTAGATGCTTAAATATCTGGAAAATATTTAGACATCATAACCAAAATAACAATATATCAAAATATAATTTAAAAAGTTATAAGAAATTAGTTATTTTAAGAGTGAGAACCAATTGTTATAAATTGGCAAGAAATAATACAAAGAGCAGTGAGATTCTGCTTCTGGCCTGGAAAGAAGAGGAAGACAACATCTAAGCTAGGTGTGCTTGAAAAAAAAACCCAAACAAACAAAACAGGAAAAGAGAAGTGGTACACTGCAAGCTCAGCAACTCCCTACCAACAGAGAACGTTTCTCTCAACTAAAACTCACTATATGTAGTTGAGTATCTCCTCCCTATGGAAATAAATCAAACCCACATATTTCACTTAAGTCTGCTTAACACTAATCCAAGCCACAGCCATAGCTCATGCCCTCCTGTTTTCTGGCCTATTAAATTATCTCACTATGGCATGCTCAGTACTCTTTGGCTAACTGTGCCACTGCATCATGGGAGACACTCACACTTAAAGACTATAACTTGGGTATCGCTTACATATGAGCCACAGAGTATAGGATATCTGAATTTCAACTAAATTAAAGTAAAGCAGTATGCACAATGCAGGGACATAACACTAAGTTAAAATACAGTACTTCAAACCTTTTAAAAAATTGCATGTTATGTGACATGTTTGAAAAATATTTAAACTTTTTATTAAACCGGAAGTCAAACATGAAATGAATCTGACACATCAAATGACATACCTCATTTGTTTCATCTCTTCTACAAATAGTTTCTATAGATCAATGCTACTTGGTTTGTTGAATACTGTAAAAACATTTATCATAACTATGAAAATTTGTCACACAAACCACAATCCTACAACTTTGTGGGTACAAGCATCCTTCTCCCAATTAATAAATTAAGTAAATCTGCAAATACACTCTTACATAAGAACATGATTGCTTCTAAACTGATGACACTGGGAAGCTCAGCTGGTATTCTTAATTGATTGAAGCATACCTCATAGGAATATGCTGTGCTGTTCCTATACTATTATCTCTCCTTTTATATGCTGAGAGAATGGTGAAGTTGTCTACATTTCAAAGATATTAGGCTTGTTCAGTTTTACTTGCTTTTTCATTTGCTTTGATGGACAGTATGGCTGAGAAAACACCCAACCCCAAAATTTCAAATGTGAAAGAAAAACCCTGAGGCTGGAAGTTTCTGCTTTTGAAAGGAGTCCTGTAAAAAAAACAACAGAAGTTCTTTGCCAGTGCAAGAGATATGCCTTACCAGTCCTTACAGCCTCACACTATGAACCCTGGAATGTACCTCTATGGCTATACAAGTATTTCCAAATATTAAGCTGTAACTTCAGACTTGCTTATCAACAGTAATTCAACCAGAAATGTGATAGAAAAATCATTAGGAAAAATAATTTTGCTGACAAAGATTTCTATTAAAAGCATCTTAAACTGGATTGGCTGCACGCAGAAAATGCTTTTTCCCTCAAAACCAACTGTGATTAGTCTATAAAAAGATTAATTTTTCCTAGAATAGAAAGTCAAACCAAGAACAGCTTTTTCAGACATGTGTTTAGCAATGGAAAATATATTTTGTCTCTGGCCAAATGTCTGAAATAATGTTTTTATTCTGGAAGTGTTTTGCTATTTTATATTCCCCTCATTTTGTTATGTAGATTTCATGCTGTAGTCACAACACTGTTATTAATGCCACTAAGTTTTTTGTGTCCTTTAATAAGGAAACCTATGGTTTCAAATTAAAAAACACCACCAGAATTAACATTTGTGTAGTCATTGTGAAGGAGTGATTAGACTAATCAAAATTCCTTTGATTAAAGAATGCTTCCCAAGTGTCTGTCCTGATAATTACTATGCAACCACTATATTCTAAGAGATATAGCTGAAGGCCTTCATGCATATGCTCTTCTACATAAAAAAAAAATCTCTATCTCAATTTATACATATTTTCATATAGCTGCACAACCAGTGCTTTAGTGTTTTGCTTTTTTTTTTTTAACTAGCAAATCTTGTGGAACTTGCAGTGAAATCAGAATTGCTAACAACAGTATAAAAACCTTTAGTTCAGTTTTCTTAAGACAAAGGCAGACAGTCTCATTTCCTTCTCAATTTTAAGTTTAAGTGTGATGCCAAATTTCAAGTTTAAGTGTGATGCCACAGGTTTACTTCATACCATCAAATCCAAGGCCTCCCAAAGTCAAAAACAAAACACAACAAGTACGACAACAATTATTCAAAAAAAAATCACCTAATCTTAATACTATAGCCTTCATATGATGGCATGTGAATGTATCACACCTTTTTGATTTTGTAAAATAAACAGATTATTCACTCAATTTTGCAGATGCCTTCATATAACCAGTATTTTGACTCAAGCAAGACATTGGCAGCCTTAACTAGTTAAGGACACAGAAGATACCCTGGGTAAAACCTTAGCTAAGGTAATTTTCAAAGCATTGTTGCAAACTTTTATTTTTCTTATAAAGTGTTTGACAGGAGAGAGGCAACAGCAGTAAGAATAATTCTGGAGGAGGGAGAGAGCTAACCTTATGATCATGGCACTTGTTCCAATACTGGGAAACTCAGGCTCATCTCTGCCCTTTCCCCTGGGTTTCAGCCCTCACCTCCCCACTAGCAGATTGTCCTGTTTTTCCACCAGGAGGTTGCTCTGGGATGAGAGCCTTCTCCAGCTTTCCTGCTAAATTTGCTAAATTTTGCAGAAGGATCAAAGGCCAAGGTGCCAGTGAAGAAAAGAAAGAACCTGATTCTACATTTTGGGAGAAGTCTGTATTTCAGTGCCTGCTCTGAAGACTTTGAATATACTTTACAATAAATAAAATACATAAACAGACTTTCAAACAAAGACTAGAATTATCCACTAGATTCTTCTCCTCCCTTGAAAGCGTAGCATAGATAAAAGTGAGTTACATCCTGAGTGTTGAAACCAAGAGGAAAAGATCGGAAGAGAAAATGCTCTTCATATTCTCTGGTCACATTTTTAAACAAAAGTAAACCCCCCTGCAGGGAAGGTATACTGACTTAGATTAGGTATACTAAGCACATAAATATCAGATTTTTTTTTTTTCTCCAAGCATAAGGCAGCAGAATCATTTCTAGTCACAATCTGTGGCTTTCAACATGCTTTAAATATAAACTCCATGCTACTCAGCTATGAACAAGACACAAGAACATTCTCAAATGGGAAGGTCAGAAATAAAATATTAATCACCTGGCTAATTTTACTGGCAAAATCTATGCACAGTTTCGAGAGCTGCATGCTTTTACTTAGACTGTGAACCACTCTTTTACACACAATAACAACTTGCCCAAGGTCAGACCACAGACTCAAAGCTAAGAGCAAGTTCCAAGATCAAAGGAGGTTTTAACCACTGTATATTCTTATCTCACCAAAGTTTAAGAGCAGTCTAACACAGACATAATTGCTGCATATTTAATTGAAAACACTATATAGGATAATAACAGTCCATCTTTACAGCATATAGAAAATATATACACCACACAATCTCATTTTTTCCTCCACTCACAATGTTTGAATTATTATACAAGTAGTAATTGGAGGATGATTAAATAAAACCACCCGGAAGAACCGGCGCATAATTTCACTATGTTTCCTGCAGTCACATTTAGTATCACAACAAAATATACATAAACCATAAACCAAGCTTATGTCTTTAAAGATAAACATACAAATAAATAAACTATTTTAAATTCTTAATTGATCCCTCACCTGATAAAGGGTAGCTTAATGCTTTCATGTTGTTTCGTCTTTTTAGAATACTGCAGGAATCACCTTCCACAAGAGCCAAAAGCAACCAGCACTAATAGCACCTAATGTGTGCTAAGCCCATCCACTCACACCACAGTTGCAGCAGTGATGCTTTTCTGGCAGGAAAGAGAAATCACTGACATTGTTGCATCTGTATAAAAACTGTTGGTGATTTGGTTCTCTGCCAGGCACAGGTGTTTATCTGATAGCTGTTCCTAGGAATTAATGTTGTGCTAAATGCTCTGGAGGAAAGGAAAGCAAAAACCAAAATGGGATCCATCTGTAGGTTTTTGTTCGTATTGAGGCAAGACTGATACCAGTCTTTATAAAGCTGACAGGGAGGAGCTAGAACAGACACAAAAATGCTTTCAAAATAAATAAATAAATAAATAA